>NW_024540417.1:0-109377 GCF_016647625.1 Suillus subalutaceus
TATGCTCATGTTGATCTGCAAAGCACCGACAAGGAAACAACAAGAGTTGCATCTGTTGACCTGACAGGCGATGTAGAGACTCGATCCTGGGTAGCCTCACAATGGCACATATTGCAACATAGGTCGAGTCTACAGTATCATGCATGTAACACGACACTTGCGCGATAAATGCGATGTTCGCGCGACGCGCACGACTTAGGCGACACTTCCGCGACATAGGCGACACTTGCGTGACTTGCGCGCGCTTTAGGGCGAATTTTTCCCGCGCCTAAGCGCTATAGGGCGCCTGACTTCCCACTGTGTTTTTCCCATGTCCAACCAAGTTCCCAGGTATGCATTTCTCCATTTAATCATTATTTCAACATCGTACCATGTTTATTTTCACTTGGTACACATTTTTCATTACACATTTTTTTTACTTTAGACCACAAACACACATTACCAGGGACCACCATCATCATAGACAGTCACCATCTCGAGTTTTTATTATGTTTTGAATAAATCATCGCAAGCCCTAGTAGCAGTTAGCTCTAGTGGCCATATCTGCATCAGTTGTCTTATCAGCATCTCAGTACACGTCTTAACATCTCACTATCGCTCGCATACCGCTTTCCACCCAGTTTCCGCTTTTCGACGCGCGACTTTCCCACGCTTCGCGCGCCTATAGCGCCTTTGTTCCCGCGCTTTCGCCTTATCACGCGCTTTGCGCATTCCCCCTAGAGTTGACCAGTGGATATTTGCTTTCTCCGCTTCCCCTAAGGGACGAACATATCGCACTCATATTTTCCTCCCTTCAACAATTATATCAGCTGCACCCTCAGCTGAGTTGAAGATCCTTCAACTGGAGCCCACCGCGAGGGGATCAGTCAGCACATCCACACATATCCAACTCCATTCCACTCTACTCCACTATCCGCATATCCACTTCCCACATTTTCGCCTTATTCACATTATCGCGTTTCCTCCGCCTATTCCGCCTTTCGCTATTCCGCCTATTCCGCGCATCCGCATATCCGCCTTTTCCGCTTTTCTGCCTATAAATCGCGAAATTCGCGATTTAACGCCCCTTCGCTTTCACAACCATGAACACGCCAGTAGATTCCTTTGGCATGCCTTGCGCACCTGCAAGCACTGCTCCACGTTTTGGAGGTGACCTACACCCAACTGGTCAACTTCCTGGAGTCAGTAGAACGACCTCGCGCAACCACTTGGGCTGTCAGATAAGGACATTATCAAGTATGCCTTGAAGTATTCTGCGCCTAATGAGAGAGAGGTGTTCCAGTGCTATGAAGGTAACAACACCTATGAAGATTTTGCTTAACTTTGCCTTGTTCATGTATCCAGAATGCGCAATTAAGCGCCTACAACGCGCCCTACTAGCGCGATTTCCGCTATTCCGCTTCCGCCCCTTGAAGCATCCCCTGAAGCGCCACCTGTAGGTGCGCCTCAGCACCAGAACGCGCCCAAGATCAGCTAGTAGCAGCAGCTATGGCGCCAATATGGCGAAATACGCGAAAACCCTTCCCCTTCCGCCTACTCCAACATTGCCTATCATTGAAATCGTGTTCGCACCAGCACACATCGAGGCGCCTATTGTAGGCGAACCTACAGAGCATCAGAGCGACACAGAAGATTAGTTGGACGAAGTGGTTTCACCCCAGCTCGACATATGTGAACCTAACCGCTATCGCGAACGTGCCAAATGCGCTACCAGACAGATCACGCCATCCATCATCACAATGACCTTCAACCCCAATCGCATTTTAGCGCGCCTATTCAGGAGCATTCTGCAGTGACAGAGCTCCAAAATGCGCCTCATTTTAACCACAGTTTGTCTCTACTAAATCCGCTTGTTACTGACAATACCGCGCATATCGCGTTTTCCGCTTTCAGCGACTTCCACTTGCCAGTCAAACACCCATGTATCAAGTCACCCACCCACCAAGTAGAACATGTCTCAGGCGACCCTGACACGCCTCCAGTGCACCCTATGGCGCCTGAGGTCGCACATGTCACGCACTTGAGGCACTGTATATTCAACCTTCGCTCATTTCGCCTTTTTCGCTTATTTCGCGTTTTTCACTCTCATTGAGTTTTTCATCAGTTGCTAATGCTTCGCCTTTGCCTTCATTTAAGCTTACCATCATTCCCTCACTCAGGCGCCACAGTCGCGCGCCTCACGCCTTAATTCACGCGCCTAAGGCGCCCATCATTACATCAAAGTTTTCCCTCCATCGCATTTTACCACTTTATCATTTTTAAATTGCATTCCTCACATTCATCATGACCCATACTTCAATCAGCCATTCAGGCGCGACTTAGGCGCGCGCCTGACACACATACATCCGCCTACATCATCCATCATTACATTTAACATTGCACCATCAGTCCTTATTCACATTTTTCGCATTTTCGCTTATCGCGTCCATAACATCCTTTCATTTTATATCAAGTACCATTCATTCATGATCAGGCGCCTATGTCGCCTTGATATATCATTCATACTCATCATTCGCGTCACATTCACGCCTAATTTCACTGCACATAGATCACTCACTAACGCATTTTCGCTATTTCAGCCTATCCTCGCGCATACAGAGGATATAATCATTTTCGCGCCTAAATGCGCTAACGCGCCAGCATCGCCTATCGCCTATCGTGCTGTAGCGCCTTTCAACCACTGTCGCCTCGCCTCGCCTTGGCGGCGCCTAATAGGCGCCACCCAAGTGCAAGAGTTCATCCCACCAGTCACTAGTCCCGCCACTATCGCGAGTTTGAAGAAGATTGGTTTATACCTGGTTGAAAAAGTTGTTGCAAAGTCTTGAAGATGAAGAGTACACCATTCCCTGTCGCTTAACACTGTCGCCTCACGCGCTTTCGCCTTATCACGCGCTTTGCGGCATTCCCCCTAGAGTTGACCAGTGGATATTTGCTTTCTCCGCTTCCCCTAAGGGACGAACATATCGCACTCATATTTTCCTCCCTTCAACAATTATATCAGCTGCACCCCTCAGCTGAGTTGAAGATCCTTCAACTGGAGCCCACCGCAAGGGGAACAGTCAGCATATCCACACCTATTCAACTCTACTCTGCTATCCGCGTATCCACTATTCTGCATTTTCACCTCATCCGCATTTCCACATTTCCGCTTATTCCGCCTTCCGCTACTTCGCCTATTCCGCGCATCCGCATATCCGCCTTTTCCGCTATTCCGCCTAAATCGCGAAATTCGCGATTCACGTGCCTCCGCTTTCACGCTATGAATGCGCCAGTAGATTCCCTTGGCATGCCTTTGCGCACATACAGTGCAGCTCCACGTTTTGGAGGTGACTACACTCAGCTGGTCAACTTCCTGGAGTCAGTAGAACGACTTGCGCAAACCACTTGGGCTGTCAGATAAGGACATCATCAAGTATGCCTTGAAGTATACTGTGCCTAACGAGAGAGAGCTGTTTCAGTACTACAAAGGTAACAACTACGAAGAGTTCGCTAATTCCGCCTTGTTCATGTACCCAGAATGTGGCATTGAGCGCCGCTATACACGCCCTACTAGCGCGCAATCCGCTATTCCGCTTCCGCCCCTTGAAGCGCACCATGAAGCGCCACTCGTAGGCGCACCTCAGCAACCAGAACGCGCCTTAGATCAGCCAGCAGTTGCAGTCATGGCGCCAGTACAATGAAAACACGCGAAACCATTCCCCTTCCGCCTACTCCAGCATCGCCTATCATTGAAATCGCTTTCGCACCAGCCCATATCGAGGCGCCTATTGTAGGCGAACCTACAGAGCTTCAAAGCGACCCAGAAGATCAGTTGGACGAAGTTGTTTTACCCCAGCAAGAAGTACAAGCACCTACCGCTATCGCGAACACGCTAAACGCGCCACTAGAGGAGATCGCATCACCCATCATCAACAACGACCTCAAACCCCCATCGCATTTTAGCGCGCCTATTCAGGAGCATTCTGCAGTGCCAGAGCTCCAAATGCGCCATACCTTGACCAGAGTTTGTCTCTGGTAAATCCGCTTGTTACTTGACAATACCGTGCATATTGCGTGTTCCGCTTTCAGTGACTTCCGCTTGCCAGTCAAACATCCTTGCATCACATCACCCACTCACCATATAGATCATGTCTCAGGCGACCCTGATGCGCCTCCAGTGCACCCTATGGCGCCTGAAATCGTGCAGTTCGCGCGCCTAGAGGCAATGTACATTCAACCTTCGCCTTTTTCGCCTTTTTCGCTTGTTTCGCATTTTTCGCTCTCAAGGAGTTTTTTTATCAGTTGCTAATACTTTGCTTTCCCCTTCAATCAAGCTCACCATCATTCCCTCACTTAGGCGCCACAGTCGCGCGCCTAACGCCTTAATTCTCGCGCCGAAGGCACCCATCATTACACCAAAGTTTTCCCTCGATCGCATTTTTACCACCTTATCACTTTTAAATCTCATTCCTTGCATTCATCATGACTTATATTTCAATCAGCCATTCAGGCGCGACTTAGGCGCGCGCCTGGCATGTACAACATCCGCCTACAGCATCCATCATTACAATTAACTTCACATCATTTGTCCTTATTCGCATTTTTCGCGTTTTCGCTATCGCGTCCATAGATCACCTTTTCATTTTCTATCAAACACCAACCATTCATGACCAAGCGCCTATGGCGCCTTGATAAATTGTCCATACTCATCATCTGCGCCTTATTCGCGCCTAATCTTGCTTCATATTCATCTTTCACTAACGCGTTTTCAGTATATCAGCCTATCCTCACAAATCCAGAGGATATAATCATTTTCGCGCCTAAACGCGCTGACGTGCCAGCGTCGCCTGCCAGCCTATCATGCTGTAGTGCATCTCTACTACCCTCGCCTCGCCTCGCCTTGGCGCGCGCCTAATAGGCGCCACCAAGTGCAAGAATTCTCCCTCCAGTCACTAGTCCGCCGCTATCCGCGAGTTTGCAGAAGATTCAGTTCATGCCTGGTTGAAGAAGTTGTTGCAGAGTCTTGAAGATGAAGATCACATCATTTCCTGTCGCCTACCACTGTCGCCTCACGTGCCTTCGCCTCGCGCCTCATCCGCTTCAACCGCTTCAACCATCATTTCGCAAACATCAGCATATACCATGTTTTTCATAGGATATAGTTTGTTTTATACCCTGGTTTTCATCCAGCGCTTTTCACCTTTCATTTTTATTATCATTACATCGCCCTTAACACTAATAACACACTGATATACACACTTATAGATCCGCTTAGAAGAAAACAACAAAAACAACAAAACACCCATAGACTCGTGCCCACCTCACCCAGTAGGATATTATTTTCGCTTCTAACGCATGCTGTGGCACCATGCACATTATTACCTTAGAATGCTCCCCTATAGCGCCTCATTCTCGCGCTTATCGCCTAATTCCCGCGCCTTACGCGCCTCGCGCGCGCGCTTTTTTTCGCGCTTAGCGCATAGAAGGACATAGATGTTGATAGTTGCACGAAGAAGACAAGACGGACAGGACATCCGCAAAGTTTACCATTTCACTTTCGCTTTTTCACTTATATTTTTACTCATGTCATTCATTCCCTTAGCACCTGTTTCATAGCGCGCCTAGTGGGACTTGGTTTGGACATGGGTTGGACCACTTCCTCAACACGCAGTTTCGCCTTCCACACCTTGGATATCACTGGACATTCGCCTCTTCACCTTCCCTGCACTATGCGACGCTTACGCGGCATACGCAACATTCGCGCTTATCACGCACATCCGCGCACCTCAGGCGCCTCAAGCGCGAATGTTCCCGCGCCTTACCACAGCACATTCACGCCACACTTGCATCATCAGCCATCTATTGTCATCATGAGTTCGCATCCTTACGCCATCTTGAAGAGTCGCTATCACTTGAATACCGCATTCGCACACTTCCCGCTTCATAAGCGCGAATGTTCCCACGCTTCGCGCGCCTATGACGCCTTATTCACGCGCATACACACATCACTCTCGCCTCATTGCAGTCATCTCCATATCATTCAGGCAGTTGTCACCATCACATCCCCAAGCTTTTGATTGTGTTTTGCACACACCAGAGTCACTTTCGCGCATTCCGCTGTTCTATTACCGCGCTTTCACGCCCCTCTGACGCCTTACGCCTGCGCCTCTCCCGCGCCTAGCGCGCCATTGTTTTGCCAGTCTCGCCTCATCACATTCGCCTCAGACACGCTCGCAGTACACTCCTCTCACATCACATACCCCCATCACAACTTCGCTTGAGTTCACCACTTGATGCACTGAGTGGGGACACTCAGAATTTAAGCCCCCAGGAGATGTAGAGACTCGATCCTGGGTAGCCTCACAATGGCACATATTGCAACATAGGTCGAGTCTACAGTATCATGCATGTAACACGACACTTGCGCGATAAATGCGATGTTCGCGCGACGCGCACGACTTAGGCGACACTTCCGCGACATAGGCGACACTTGCGTGACTTGCGCGCGCTTTAGGCG
The DNA here is from genome assembly GCF_016647625.1 of Suillus subalutaceus. Classification (NCBI taxonomy): domain Eukaryota; kingdom Fungi; phylum Basidiomycota; class Agaricomycetes; order Boletales; family Suillaceae; genus Suillus; species Suillus subalutaceus. The sequence goes on from NW_024540417.1 coordinate 6,497, forward strand.
AATTTTCCCGCGCCTAAGCGCTATAGGGCGCCTGACTTCCCACTGTGTTTTCCCATGTCCAACCAAGTTCCCAGGTATGCATTTCTCCATTTATCATTTATTTCAACATCGTACCATGTTTATTTTCACTTGGTACACATTTTTCATTACACATTTTTTTTTACTTTAGACACAACACACATTACCAGGGACCACCATCATCATAGACAGTCACCATCTCCGAGTTTTTATTATGTTTTGAATAAATCATCGCAAGCCCTAAGTAGCAGTTAGCTCTAGTGGCCATATCTGCATCAGTTGTCTTATCAGCATCTCAGTACACGTCTTAACATCTCACTATCGCTCGCATACCGCTTTCACCCAGTTCCGCTTTTCGACGCGCGACTTTCCCACGCTTCGCGCGCCTATAGCGCCTTTGTTCCCGCGCTTTCGCCTTATCACGCGCTTTGCGCATTCCCCCTAGAGTTGACCAGTGGATATTTGCTTTCTCCGCTTCCCCTAAGGGACGAACATATCGCACTCATATTTTCCTCCCTTCAACAATTATATCAGCTGCACCCTCAGCTGAGTTGAAGATCCTTCAGCGAGATGGCCGGCCGGTGAGATCCATCGCGGTGCTGCGACATGGCTGGCATCTGGAATAATGCTGGAGGAGGTGCAAGTTGCACTCCTGATTGATGTGAAGAAACTTGGAAGGCGGCCGACTGATGCTCAGAAGCTGGTGATAGCTTGGCGCCACGACAGAATGCAAGGTCAAATAGATGAATTCATCAGGGTGGCAGTGACATTTCTTGGCGATCAACTGGATGAATATGATCAGTTGGACCTCATGACCATGATGTTGGATGCTGCAGAACTGGATTCTGCTGGGTCATCATCTGACAATCCTGATTGGCCGGACAACAAAGACCGATATGATACACCGGTCAAGTTCACTCCTGAGACCCTGGTGATTCCACTGCCCTCAAACATAGGGATTAAAAGATGCGCCGAGTGGGGCGTCGCCGACCTGGTGCTCCAAGAAATATTATTGAGAGAAGGTCAAGCCAATGACGCATTGCATGCCATCAGGGTTAACTTGGCCAACAAGGCTGTTCTCTTCCGCACCATGGTCCGGTCGGTGAAGTCACAAGCTCGGTCAACTCGTGCATGGGCCCGGGTGCACTCGGTGGACAAGATCCTTCACTTAAATGTACAGATATACTCCAAATGTCACAGCCAACTCATTCACCTCGGCGCCAATGACTTACTGGCCAAGTTTTGGCCATTGGAGAAGGCCGACCTAAAGGCTACTACGGTGGTGGCAGACCCAAATGCTCGCAGGCAAAGGAATAGCACGTTGGCGTGGTTCTGGTCCATTGATATTCAAGGAGATTCCACCAGCAATGACTGGATGAATGAATGTATGTATGCTCATTGCCTATGTACCTGTACCTATCCGATGTCAATATTTTTTGCACTACAGTTTACTGTGTCCATTGGCTTAGAACGCTGGCACTGTGTGATAGATGGGCAGAGGAGCTCCTGCTGGTCGGTCGGGAAATGATATGGACGGTTGATTTTTTTCTTCACAAATCACAATGATGGGTCGGCCAAATGCAAGAGGCCGATGCAAACCAGAAGGTCGGTCATCGGTGCTATGCGGCTCGCCAGGCTCAAATTTATCTCCGACTCTTGCAGCAAGCCCAAGATAGCTTTGAAAGGACAAAGGGGATAGCAAGGGTGGCAGAGTGACCGGGGTCTACAGTGCCACAACTGCATTCGGGTGGTGGTAAGTGCCATAGTGGGCCACAGTGGATTAGTCAATTATATATAACCTTGTGATTCTGCATTTATTACACACAACTTGTCCTTGCTCCAACCATCATGTCCAATTCATCAAAATATGATTTGACCGAATTTACAATCTTGGATGCTACCAACATCCTAGAGTACGCCACTTCTCGTTTTGCGGCCATCTGGATTGCCTGTGACCGAAGCCATGTGCCTCGGTCGCCGGCTTACATAGCCAGCTTTGTCCGGCACCTTCAGTGGGAGGCAGATGTAAGTTCTTCAGCCATTGGCTGTGTTGGTCGGTCAGCGTCATGTAATAACTAATCCATCCTTCAGACATTTGTCTTCCCATACATCAACATATGCATGGTGCTCAATACTCACCCGACCATGACTGACCTCCTCTGCAGCATCATCGGCAGATTCACCTGTCTCCAAACCAGGAACATCACCAGCAAGCAGTTCTGTGCCGAATTCTTCGCGCACTGTTCCCCTCATGACCCTGAACTGAGATCAACTCACAGAGTAGTTCTCAAATATGTTCATGATTGGTGGAAGGATTGTTTTGATACCTTGGGATTCGCCTTGCTGTCCTTGGATGTCAATGAAGTCTTGGATATGATGGCAGATCACTTTGAGCAACTGGTCGGTCATTTCTCTTTTATGCTCAACTGCTACTGATTCTCATTTGTAGCCTATGGGAGCAATGCTTCTGCCCGGCCCTGCAGTCGCCGGTCAAGTGGAAGGTGATCCCCTCCTCAATCAAATTCTGGCAGTGAAGGCCCATGTCCAACATCTCGGCGATTCATTAGAAAGGATGTTGCAGGAGAAGACCATGAAGGCCGCGGCAGCCGCAACAACAATGTCCGAACTTGAAGGGCCCATGGATCAGCTGGAGGAAGCGCTCTTAACCTCCCGCCGGCCATGAGTCAGCTGCTAGTTATTGCACCAGTAATATTATGTATTATACTGGAAATATGAATAGTATTACCTAATGTGATTTGGTCAGTGTGTATATGAGCCATCGGTCTCTGATTTTTCTTATTCTCCAGTCATGACTGCAGTTCCGGCCGACTGTGCGTTGTATACCACATGCATTGCTAGCGAGTTTGTGAAACAGCTGTTTGATTGCAATGTAGCTGGAAACGCACAGTCAATCTCGCCTCCCTTGACGATTGATGTGCCAACCATGCTTGCTTGTCAGCATCTGGCCTGGGTGCTTGCCAATGCCTATTCAAACCCAAGTAGGCCATTCCTACCATTTGCTTGGTCGTTGCCTGACCCATTTCAGTCCAACTTGACCTTGATATGATTAGGTACAATGAGGCCCTCCATAAATGCTCTACAGGGATGGTTGCAACACATGAAGATTCCCTGCTGAAAAAATTTCCTCGTGGGCCAGAATGTTTGCTGGAGAAGCCCTCGGTCATTTTGGACTCGGCCGGTCATATTATCTTGTGGTACCTTCCAGATGCCATTAGCCTGTGGATTCAAGTGAGCTGATTATTATGACCCATCAGGCCGACTGATTCGCCGACTTCACAGGCCAAGATGGAAGACACTACAATTGGTATGGGGTCCCTTCTGATGAAAAGCATGACCAGTGGTCTGGACACCCAGTGGAGAACATTCCCCTGGTAATTTTCATGCCAGCGACCGATGCCAATTGACCCCAGGATGTATCAATTTAGCCCCTTGTTGGTTCATGCAAGGCCGGGAGGTCAGTCTGCTTCTCCACCCGAATGCTAATGCTTATGTAGAAATTTTAGCCACACAGATTACCACCAGGCCGATGGATTCACCCCCAAGGTGTCGGCCGCCCTGAAAGGGAAAGGTGGTCCCGAGATTATAATCTCTATGCAGCACGCAGCACTACTGGCCTCGGCTGCTCTTAGGGTGATGCATCCAAAGTTGTATTGGGCGTTGGTCACTACACATATCAAACTTGCCCGATGGGCAGTGGAACATGGCCTCAGTGATATGAGCACTTGCCTGCAATTTTGGGCCTCGGTGTTTAATTGTGCAGCTGTAATTTGCAACAGACAATGTCCTCTTCACCGAGATCCAAGTTCTACTCCCGAAGGGTTTGATGTCATGAGCAGTGTTGGCCATTATTGTAATGGGCTCATGACATTATCTAACCTCAGTATTCGGTTGCAATATAACTCGGGCGCTATGGTCGGCTGCTCTGGCCACTTTGTCAGGCATGGTGTCACATACACCGGCGATCACATTGTGTGGGCTTGGTTCATACGTGACAGCCTTCAGAATTTTGTGGGGACACCTCGGCCATCGTACGCAACTTACATGGGTGTAGACTAATATGTTTCTGTCTCGGCTTACATAGCGCAGTGATTGTATGATAATAACCGATGGTTTTAACCGACCGACCAGTCCATCCTATAGCATCATGTATTCAGTTACATATTGGCCCATATGATAACATCAGTTCTGTCGGCCAACCTGATAGCATCAGGTATTCAGTATTCTCGGCCCATATGATAATGTCAGGTATGCAGTTTCATCAGCCGACCTGACGGCATCAGATATACCTTTCCGTCGGCCCATACAACAACATCATGTATTCAGTTTCGTTGGCCCATAAGTTTGCATCAGTACCATTGGCCGACATGATGGTGTCAGCTATTAATACATACATGATGCCCTCATGTTGGTTGAAAGACCTGATACCATCATGTCGGCCGAGTATACTGGATGCCTGATATTATCATATGGGCTGACAAAACAAATACCTGATGCCATCATATCAGCCGATAGACCTGATACTATCATGTCGGCCGAATATACTAAATGCCTGATATTATCGTATGGGCTGACGTAAATGAATTCCTTATACCATCAGGTCGGCCGATGGCACTGATGAAACATATGGGCCGACAAAACTGAATGCCTGATGTTATCGTATGGGCCAATGGAAATGAATTCCTGATGCCATCAGGTCGGCCAATGGCACTGATGAAAATGTATGGGCCGACAAGACTGAATGCCTGATGTTATCGTATGGGCTGATGGAAATGAATTCCTGATACCATCAGGTCGGCCGATGGCACTGATGAAAACGTATGGGCCGACGAAACTGAATGCCTGATGTTATCGTATGGGCCGATGGAAAGGTATACCTGATGCCATCAGGTCGGGCCAATGCAACTGCCTGATGTTATCACATGGGCCGAGAATACTGAATACCTGATGCTATCAGATCGGCTGATGAAACTGATGCAAACGTATGGGTCGACAAAACTGCATATCTGATGCAATCACATCGGCTGAGAACATGAATACCTGTTCATGTCTCTCAGCCCATATGATGGCATCATACCCACAATTGCCAGACCAATCCGCACAGGAACATATATGCTTCACCCCTGTCATCGGCCGATCGGTACACACAGTAGCTATAGTGTGTGGGCCCAGCTGACAATATCACACCACCGATTTTACTGGCCCTCGGCCGATATGTTAATGTCGAGCATCCCAATGCATGGGCCCAGCTGTTAAAACCATCACTCCATGAGCCCACCGGCCGGATGTTAAACACAGACATAGATATTCGGTCGGCCAACTTTCGCTGGCCTGTGTGGAACAGCATATTTTCAACATTTGCTGCATGTATAATACATGCAATGTGACTGAATGGGCTCCCATGGTGCAGGAGGCAAGGTCGTGTCCATCTGGTGAGGTGTTTGCGATGGACTGCTGGTTTTCAGCACTCAACAACTGCTCGTGTTCCCTCAAAGACATCTCTAAAACACGCTGTTAGTGCAATATCAGTAGTGCAGCGAGTCTTACTTTTGAGAAGTGATGCTTGGACTGCATGGGCCTCTTGTTGTCGTTTTTGAACGGTGCCTGCACATTGGTTTTGAGGTTTGGTTCCCCCAATGTATACAGTACACTTTCTTGAAACGCCACCTACAGCATGGCGGGCCGTACGCCTCGTCATCGTCGGTGTTGTTGCTGTTGTTTGGATACTGCAAGTCAGTGTGGTGTAAGAGGTGAGAAGTAGAAATTCCCACGTACCTCCTTGCTGTAAGTATGTACAAGCACATGGTAGTGCATAGAGAAGGTGTTCAATGAGAGAGTGCAATGAAATATAATAATATTGTAGAATAAAGGAAGAACAATTGTGAGGGAACGAGCTCGCTGTGGTTGACAACGAGGAGAGAGGTGGCGGCGTTGTGCGCGTTAGCGAGGCAGCAGAGTTGCCAAAACAGGTGATGATGTAACCCACGCACCGCGGGTGAGGACATGAAATACATATGACGCAGAGCGTTATAGTCTGACACTGGCACGCCGTCACCGAAACGTCTCAGGATCCTCGATACAGCAGCTAGACACGCTGGGTGATTGAAGCCTATATAACACATTTCTATTCATCGCGTCTGCTGACCTAGTATACAGGAAATACATGCTCAATCGATTGCTCCTCTAGTCACTCAATCAGACCACAGATAGGGCAAACCGTCATCCCTTCTTTTAAAACTCGGCAGTTCGCCAACCGTCCACAACGTCAGAATGAATGTGAGACCGTGCCGAAATACTGCAAGGGAAGACCGCAGGACGGCTGTAGTAACGGAACTGTTAGCAACGAGAAAATAGAATATCACGGGGAACTCAAGTACCGAATCAGACCCGGGATGAACGTGGGGGTGAAGCTGATTACTTTGCCTTGGTCGTCTTTGGCAGAAGCAATATGCAATGTGGCCAACATGGTCGCAATGGAGCACCACGCGGAGGCATCAGCAGTATACCGCCCTGATTAAAGTCTATCTGTCAGCAAATCTTTTGTAGGATTAAATAACTTGACGAACCTGGACATATACGCCGGCCAAGGCCGAAAATGTATTGTGCGGGGTCATCACTTGTCAACGCACCATTAACGTCGATGAATCTCTCTGGCATAAAACGAGATGCATCGGGGGTACCGCTTTTCATCTCGTGTAACGCCCCTGCAATCAAGTTAGTATGACGAAAGCTGGGAAGAACATATCGGACCATGTGTTGTATGCGATGATTGCGCCTGATGTATCATAGATATTATAAATGATCATTGTTGGTGGGACAAAAACAGCGGACCTTTTGGAATGAAATAGCCGTTGTATATGTCATCACTCGAGGTAGCATGCGGTACGCCTATGAGATCATCTTCAGTACAGACCAGATCACTTGGCGCGGAAGAATACCAAGGGGTGTAACAGGCTGCCATCGGAAAGTTTCCCGCACAACTGCATCAATGTAGGGTAGTGATGCTCTGTCCTCGAATGTTGGCAGCCGATCTCTTCCAATCACCGAGTCAATTTCTGCTTGTGCGCGTTTCTGGACGTCTGGATATAAAACCATGGCCAAAAAAAAAAACCATCACAGTTGCCGCAGTCTGTAACGATGATGAACAGCGGACAACACGATGGAGTTATCCACTTACCGTCTCATATGAAGCTGTGTGATATTGATGTATGTCGAGAGCACAATGTTGCTTGCAAAAAAGCTTACTTACCTATAATAGCGGTAGTAGCTGCTTTCCTCAAGGCATTCTTGAATGCAGGTTTGAATGCCTCCTCTTGCATCTCCATCCGTCGCAAATTTTCTGCAACCATTGAAGATTGAACGTCGAACGAGCTGTCGGCCTTGGCAAAGATCAAATCAATGTCTGGAACCAAGAAAAAAAATACCCACCATGTGCTGTTGCACATATTGGAATGGCACGTCGGCCATTTGATTGACGCGTTCGGTCGAAGTTCGAGCACTACGCTTAATCGAGGATCCCCAGCACCAGTCAGGTAACTTCAGTACTAAAAGTGCATGTTATGTTAATGTTTTCTCGTCTAGGAGAGTTGAGCTCACAGAAGGGGAAGGTTTTAAGCATCAGTGCTCTCTCTGGGGTCAACAAGGTCAAGCCCGGAACCAATGCCTTTATCACAGTCTGTACCACAGGATCATCCCGAGCACTGATATTATAGTCATATACAGTGGACATCACAACAGACAACGAGAATCTGTGAACAGGTAAATGATCGTTCAATTTGTAAAAATCATTTACTGACGTTGCGAAGTGGTCATAATAGTGTTGAGGGTCATCGACTAGGTTGACGACCATCTCACGAGCTCGCCTGATCTGCATTGGGTAAAATTTCAATGCAGATTCAAGACGGAAAGTTTGGTGGAAGAGTCGTCGGCAGAGACGCCATTCATCACCATAACCTATGAATCCAAAGTTGATCGATAAACCATATCTGCAAGAACCTCAGATTGATTGAATAGAAGAATACTGAAAGGACGCACGGCTTGAGTGTAGCTAGGTATGGTCGATCGGAGTAAATACGAGAACGCTTGTCCAATAAGTCTTCTGCGATATGCTGAGAATTGATCACGACTATGTCCTCGTCTAGATTTCGCACGAAGATCAAGTCCCCTGATGTAATGATCTGCACCACATATGCCCTATACTATCTGTTCACGTACCATACATAGCACCCCATTCGGTATAAGTCAACCAAGGCTCCTTAGCGTCAATAGATAAGACGTTCCCTAACAGCGGGAGCGGCACTGGGCCAGGAGGAAGAGAATGGTTATTCTGTCGCTTCTTGATCAACCGCATAAGTGCCGTGACCGCGACAAAGGACAGAGGAATGCCGGCGAGGATAGCAAGCTGACCATTCACTGCGGGGGCCATGATTCGAGCAGTAGTTTGGCAAACTGTACATGATGCAAACGTCCTTATAAGGACGGGGAAGTAGTAAATCGCCGCCTGTGCGTCGATTATGCGTCTCGGTCATGGGTCTTCTATAGTCCAGATATATATTGCTTCTGGCTCAAATCACGTCAACTTCTGCAGCGGCAGCGGATGATCTGGCCAGATGGGGTGAGGAAGGATATGATCATGGAAGGCCAAGACATACACAAGATGTGAAAAAGGTGTGAGATCAGGCGAGCGGCATGCACCGGAGCGTCATGTTTGAATGTGGCAAGTAGCTTGCCTATCTTTGCATTCCAGATTTTTGTTGCATCCTCGTGGTATCCGACAGCCGCAAATTTTGTGAATAGATCACCACCCATACATTGAACATCTTCAGGCCTGTATCTCCGCTCTTGACATCCCACACTCCGGAGGGAGTCACATTATGCGTCGTCCGCCAGGCGGGTGTATAACACCTTGTACCCGGTCTGCTCTTACTCTTTACTGGTCGGGGAAGACATGGTCGGTGTTCGATGACTACAGCAGATCTTGACTATGTATGCGAGCGTTATGCGAGCATTCGCAAGAGATCTTTGCGGAAATACAAAGTTTCCGGTATGCGGAATCGTGTATCTAGTAGATCTCGATATCTATCAGTATCGTGAGCACTGAGCAGGAGGTGCCGTGGACGTCGAGACGGGGCCAGGCTAACATTATGATGAAGGCGCCTGGGCTTTGAAGTTCGATTGGCTGTGATATTGTTGTGTTAATATATACAGCTTGTCATGTTCTGGCCGCCAAGCAACAACCAATGCCTGGACAGCTATCATATTGGCCACAACGGTGGGAAACACATGCAAAGGTATACCTTTCTGCCCTGCCCTGTAGCAAGCAAGTTCGACAAAATGAGGACCACGATGAGAGGAGACACCAGGTAACCCCTCCGCTAGGCCAAGTATGTCAAACTTTCTCTAATTCATGATAATTTCGATAAAATGCCATAGACAACTTAGCGGATTAGAGACTTTTTACTGCCCCACGAAGAGTTTCTTATGTCTCCATTGTATGTACTGGCAAAGATCTGGGAAAAGAACAAGAAAACGGATGGGATAGATTAAAGATGATCATGGGTATACTCGGGAGAGGCACAACAAAAAAACAGCCAGAAACGAGTCCAGCGTCCAACGTTCTTCATTGTTGCGTTAGGATTGGTGTGCAAAGTTGTGTTAGCGACGGGAAGTGCGGTGGAGGACGTGGAGACGGCAGCCTGTGTTTGCAAAGATGTTTGGGCCGCCGCACCAGTAGATTGTTGCGTGGTGTTATTATTGGGACGGCATGAGGTGCTTGCAGCAGGTTTCTTGGATTTCAGTGGAATTATTATCATCCGTCTTTCTCGTGCTGACGCGTTCCTCTAGGTGATATGAGATGGAGTTCGAATATTCGAGAAGAACGAAATGACATACACGTTTGCCCTTGGCATACGGAACGTCGACGACCGCTGAGCCACGCTCACGCAGCTCGATTTCTGCATTACTGAGTCTGGCAGAGAAAAGGTTTCGAACCCAGTGAAAAATGCGGGGTCGTGATGGCGTATTGTTGGGATCGAGTCGCGCAGAAGACTGAGAACATCAAGGTCAGGAAAACCAAGACTATGTAGATGAAGCATGAGCGACGTACGCGAGCACGATGTGGTGTGTCATCAAAGAACCCTTGGGGTACGCGATTGGAGACCTTGATTGGCTGACGGACCGGATGTTGTGTAGCATCAGCCTATAATGCATATGTTTAAATGCAATGAGATTTGTGATGAAAGTGTCACATACAACAAGTAGGGACTTGTCGTGCTGGTCCAATAGAAGTTCGTCGAGGCCAGCTCCTTTTACTATCGCAGAAACATCCCAAGTGTACGCATTTTTGTCGTCGCAGCCAGTGGCTAGTAGCGTTCCATCTGCCGAAAATGACACACAAAACACCATGGTTGTATGTTCGAGGGGCAAACTGATGGGCTGGTTGTTGTCGAGGTTCCATAATTGTGCTGTGTCGTTCCACGATGCGCTTGCGAGGATGCGGCCATTTGGATAAACTGCAATTGCAATGGATCGGACAGAAGTAGCGTGCCCTTCCAGCACTGCTAGCTGCTTCCAGGTTGTACTACTCCATGTCCTAATTGAGTCATCAAATGACCCGGAGATGAGCGTTTTTTCCATTTGGGGTCCAAGCCAGGCACAACACCGAATCTGTGTGTCCTTTGAGAGTAGCGACAAGCTCGCCGGTCTTTGTGTCCCAGATTTTGACCAAGTACTTGTTATCTCCAGTGTTATTCCCAGGTTGTTCGGATCCACCGGTTGCAAACATGGTCGTGTCTAGCGAGTAGACGACTGCGTTCACCCATTCATGCCCTGTCTTGATTGGTGCGAGGATTGTCTCCCCGTTCTTCACGTCCCATTGTCTTGTAGTTCCATCGTAAGATCCGCTCAAGACTCGCTGACCATCTCGACTCCAGCAGACAGTTCTCACAATATTTGTATGCCCCGTCCATTTTGCAATGACTTTGCATGTGTCGATGTCCCACAACCTCACTCCGCCATCATCACTCCCGCTAACCACTTTCTTCCCGTCCGGAGACAATGCTATGGTCCACGCGTCACTTTTCCCGTCCCGCCAGTCATCTCCTATCTGTTTCCCACTCTTCAAGTTCCATACCCGCAGCGAGCCATCACTTGAGCATGTTATCATCCGTTGTCCGCCTGGCAGATGTATGGCGCCTAGGACCACATCGGTATGTCCTTCAAATTTCTGGTGGGGTGTGATCGCTGATGCCTTCTGTATTTCAACAATGGGTGAAGACATAATCAACTATTGGGTGCAGCTCCGTCTTAGCTGCCATCCAACAAAGTCCACAATCATCACTTACAACGATACGTTCTTCAGTTGCTCCCGACGTATTGGCACTAAGAGGCAAAGGGCGTTTAGATCAAAAGTGCACTGGAAGTTTGAGCTGGTACGTTTTACACGTGTTATCCCCGTGTTCGCTTCAAGCATAGGCTGCGCAACTGAAGCGCCCAAGCCTCGTTTCTGATCACGAGTCGCATTCCATTACCTACAATCTTTCATTCTATAATGAAATCACCGCACACCTCCATATGCCCTATTACGACCATCCCCAACACAACTTCATTCTGATATCTTTGTCAACGTCTCAAGCTGTCTCTCCTTACCCAACTACTTCCCGAAGGTGCCCATCATCTCACCAATGCTCGATACTTATCTGCGTGAGGCACATATTTCTGTATATCGGTACATGGGAAACCACCACCCAAAATCGCTGTATCACTCACCATTTCATCTTTCTTCACAAACCTTGCTACAAACTCACCAACTGCATGTGGGATTCCAAGGGGAAACGCAAGGCCAGCAATGATCTCCATAACGAACAGCTACGCAAGAAATTTTGAACGCCGTGCCCCAATATTTTACCTTCTTCAAATGTACTTTGTGTCGTGATTGCCCGATGATTTTGCCTTCTCCAAATGTACTTTATGCCGTGGTTGTAGTGCCCAGAATGCGATCAATGATTCCGCCATCAACAAGAGGTTCACAGAGATAGGACGAGGTTGTTTCCTTCAGATAAGAAGTAAAGATGGAATTCAAATTGGTCAGGCGAGCCGGGGATTGGACCCGACTAGAGAAGCAGAAGAAGTAAAAGAAACTAAATCAAATAATGCGGGACGCGCACGTCACGTGATTCTGTATTTCCTTGTAGTGTCCGGCCCCTTGAACTTCAAAGCTTACAATTACTTTCGTATCGATAGAACGGAAGTTTTTTCTTCTTACTGCTTCCTCTTACTTGTGGAGCTGGATAAACAAAAGGGTCCCAATTCCTTGGTCGCGCGAAATGCCCTTGAATGGTAAGGACACTCTGCCTGGACAGTCTGCGATTTTGAAGGCGAGAGTCCGACTATGCTGCGGAACCCTTGAGCTATCTATACCAGTTGTCTGAACTCAGACGCGCTACTTCTACTTTCCAGCCCCCTCGCTTTCCATTCTCTCGGTCCAGATGGTGAATATATGTATGTATCTCGATCGGTACTTTAATCTGACGGTCTTGCTTAACAGGATGGGCTTAACGGATCATCGCAAGGACGCAAACCCGACGCACAATTTGCAGTCGCTTGGGCAAAAAATTGCGATGCCGCGGGTCCGATCAATGTGCGTATAGATGCAATATCAAAATATCGTGGTCGATATCTCATTAATAGTGAGCCCCGATTCTCTAATTCTCTACTCCCCGCTCAGCACACCTCATCTCTTTGCCATGCTCGTTCATGATAGAGGCATACAGTCGAACTACGAGTCCGCGTGATTCATTCCTGTTCCTTCACCATGGCCCAGATGGATGAAAACGCCTCTGAGCACCAATGAGTTACAGCCATCCGGGGTTCATGCCTCTCGGTCACTTTTTCATCATCTGTGTGCTCAGACAACAGAACTTCGCAAACACGTAGAATCAATTGTCTGGGCATCAAAGACTGCGTTGGTTGCTAGATGTCCCGGCGGATAATTTCAGCTTGCCACTTGGTGCAAGTGTGGGCGGGCGGTTCACTGACTTCCAATAGTGATACAACAAGAAATGAGTTTGTCTACATAAGCCTCGTCTTAAATATACTTTGAAACAGCATAACCTAAATAAATAGCACGACAGACCCTTGACCACATTTCTCCTCCCTGCAGAACACTCGGCAAGCATTTCCCTACACAGTACTGCCAGTTGATATTTGTACATGCTCCTGGAAGACAATCGAATTCATGCTAGTTTCTGCGTCGGAGTCGGCCACGAGCTTAGCGTTATACTCTCGAACGCTAAGGATGAGGCGGGGTCCCAGCACAAACAACTGCACAGCCAATAAAATTTGAAAAGCCATAGTGAGTATCTGAACTCCCATAGAAGTTGAATTCTACAGAAATGATGAGCAGTTGTTACAAGCAGATGTCGGCGACAGGTCGGCGCACCAAGAACTCTGGAGATTCACCAACAAGCTCGAGGCAAGAGACGCCCAAAAAGCTAGCACATATGGAACTTGAGCTGAAAAAGACGAACATATTTACATTACAAGCTCACCTTGCAAAATAAAGCACGTGAGATTTTATCAGCACTCTGAAACAGTCCTCCATGGTCGATCCTGTCGATAGGTCGAGTCGTCGCAGGTCACGGAAATGTTTTATAGCAATCCAGACTGAAAGACACAGTGCAAGGACCTCCCAAACAGTATTGAGCGTCCAAATCATTGAAATCAGAAGCGGGACATCCCCCTCGTAGTCAAAGCCGCACATATACGTTCCAGAGAGTATCAGCTCCTCTGGTGGTTGTCCAATGAGCGGTGTTTTTCAAGTCAACAAGTAAAGCTTACCCCCTACCATATCCTTGACTGCTATTGCCGTGAGTACTCCGCAGGCGATGTTAACAGTCAGGAAGATGACAACAAGGAAGATAAGCATCCTCCTCGATCTCTGATACATGGCATACAAGCGAGTAATCATGATGACTTGCATCGTGTTTCAGTCGAGTCAATATCACTGAGGTATTGCAGCTCACCACCCAGCATAGCAGTTACGACCACACTTGTCCCATTCCTTGCGTAGTTCATAATATTGCCTGAAACACCCGATTAGTGACCACTCTCGTAGTAGGACCAAACGTTGCGACTCACACCTATTGAGTCATTATGTCGAGCCAAGTGAAATGGTCAGAATCTCACTCACTCCTACATATGAGTGTATTCATTGGATAGGAACGAGATGATTGCGGAATACTCACTGCATCTGTCAGGGAGGCCGATGGCATATTTTCTGTGTGCCGCCGGTCAGAAGAATCGAACACAGTGCATATGAGACATACCCAGAAGGTTGATACTGATAACGAGAGATGGGCTATTAGTACAGTGCCAACTTGTTGGCCTCAAACACATACACAGAATATGGTATTCCAATATAGCGTATCTAGAACATTTTGAAGTCAGCACAACTTGCCAACCACGCTATAGCATAATATGAGGTACGAACAAGCAAATACATGACGGTCATGAGAGACCAGCGTTGCCTCTGTCGCGAATTTATTGTTATTTTTCTTCTGACTCGGATATGGGACTCTGTCACTCACCCAGATGAGTTCAATCTATGACACCATTCTTAGCAAGTTGGCTACTCCGGCAATAGCACTGACGTACCTCTTGTCCAAGTGTTAGGACTGGAAATATGATGAGAATATCAGCGGTTTTCGAACACTGTCCTGCTCACCCCAATCGTATACCACCACGACGCCGGCGGCAACTGCAAAACCGCAAGTCAATGTTAGATCGAGACATCACCAACTGATACGACGAACTTATCCAATAGGCGAAAAAAATATTCGAACTGATTATTGGCCACCAACGGGGATCATTTGATACTACGGTCATATTCGAGAGTTGGGTGAGAGCGAGTGCGATATGTAGGGGGGTTATAACGATCTAGTGTTCGTGCTAGATATATCACCATTCAGCGCTCAGCGCTTGTATCGCTAAAATGGGCATGATGAGATGATCCTGCTTCAAGACCCTTGATTGGTTGAAGTAAGTATTGCAAATGTGAATCTAGTAAAATGATTCGATTGAATCAAACCAGCTGCACGCGAATGCAACATGTGCAAACAAGGCAGTGAGGGGTTCTGCATGAAAATATGTAGTCAATTGTGAATTCTCTCAGCCTCGGTGGCGTCACCTGAGGCGTAACAGCTCCCCTTACCGCTCTTATAGAACTACTTGCTCCCATTTGATCAATCTCCTAAATATCAACTTACTACCGTCGCCATCACACTTGCACTGCCCACTCTCTGTCCATCTGAACGTAAATACTTCCTGTGCAAATGAGTCTAATGGGTAATATAGTGATGACCGGCTGGCCAGGAAGCGGACTCATTCAAGTTGCCTTATGGCTTTCACTCGCCGACTTCTTTCCCTCACACTTGATTCGTTTTCACAATCATGATTTCCACATTCGCCCGAGTCAAGTTCAGATGGCAGATGTCACAGTGGTTGTGTCTCCTTCTCCTCCTTTCTCCGTTATGCTCAGATAGATGATAGATCTCGAATGGATATGATGTTTGTAAAATCCTTGGGGCTATCAGCCGTCTAAGCTCAGACACGCTACTTTTACTTTCCTGCTTCACAAAACTTTCGAATCGTATCACGTTCCACATGTTCGGCCCAGATGGATGATTGTGGCACATGTTTTTTGTGGTCAGACAACTGGTGTCTTAGTGATACTTTCTTTACTCTCCACTCAGCACATCACATATCCTTGCCATGCGCATCCGTGATAGATGGAAATTCTCCATCATACTCAGTATCGTTAAATTATGGTTGAACACAGTCGATTGTGGACGACGATATGGCTATCTGACAGTGGTCAGCAATTGGTTGGTTCAATCACCCGAATCAGTTCACTAGTGGTCTCCAGGACGTCGATGCCCTACTTCTACCATTCACACACGATTCGGCACTCATTTCCTGCGGCCCAGATGATGATGGTGGACAGGCATTCTCACCGATCTGACACATTCAACCATCTGGGGTTTCATGACTCCCTCCTGTTTCTTCTTTTGCTTTACATGATAGAGCTGATCAAAGTACGAATGTCAGGATATCATGGTTGGCACCTTACTGATACTTTTTAGGTACGCTTCAAGGATGCCTTCTGACCCGAAGCCCTAGTTCTCTTCTTTGCTCCCCACTCAGCACTTCTATATCCTTATCTCGCGCATTCATTCGTGACAAGATAGAGGCATATACCCATCTCGTAAGTCTCTGTTTAAACCATCATACTCGATATGGTTGAATCACGCTTGAATAGACGTCGATCAGCGATATAGTGCCAGAAACACCCACAGCGAGAATGGACATGGATATCCAATGATCTGATCCGACGCCAAATGTAAATAATCCCCGCCGAGGACAACGACAGCCGACTTTCACCCTTCACGCACGACTCGTTACTACTTCCCTGCTGATGGAAGATATCGGGTGGGCACGCGTCTGGCACGTTTTGCTCTTATCTAGTACGACCCTTGGTCATTCAGCAGAA
The DNA here is from genome assembly GCF_016647625.1 of Suillus subalutaceus. Lineage (NCBI taxonomy): Eukaryota > Fungi > Basidiomycota > Agaricomycetes > Boletales > Suillaceae > Suillus > Suillus subalutaceus. The sequence goes on from NW_024540417.1 coordinate 23,079, forward strand.
AAGCCTCGATCGACTCACAGGCGTTATCAATGGTAGACAGCGTGAATAAGGGCCATTAGCGAAGAATCCATTCAGCGACTACCTAATGGCTTCTCAGGCACACCTTAAGCCAACATGTAGGTTCAAAGCCAAACTCTGTCGTATCGCGTCGCTGAGAATTCATTCCATTTAGATAAACTCGAATGAATCCAAACAGAAGCAAGCCGCAAAAACCGTGGAGTGGTGGCAAAATGGTGTATCTGATTGCTGGTGCATTCGACAGATTCTCTCGACAAGTACGCCTGCCCGCCCTCCCTTCAAGTTTGTGGGTCTAACCGAAGCCTTATCTGGCATATCTGATCATCCTACTCTTCGGATTCGTTGTGCGTTCATTTGTACAGAATTGGACTTTGTGGCCATAATCGAACAACCAAGCTTTATATCAACAGTTGAACTCGAGTGTGCAACATGAACGTTGGAACAGCGAGATGGAACCGAGGCAAGACCGAACTTAAGAATTTAGTTTGTGGCCACTGGCTACAAAGTGCGATAACGACGACGTGTATTTTGCCATTTACGCTATGCACGACTCAGGCTTCAGGTATGAATATGCCTCAATGGCTCAAGATAGACAATACAACCGGACTAGAGAAGTAAAAGCAAAAGAAAACTGAAGCAAATAACGCGGGACGCGCCCGTCACATGATTTTGTATGTCCCTGTTCAAAGTGGGCTTCAAAGCTTACAACTACTTCAGAAATAGATTTCAGTTTTTTCTTCTTACCACTTCTACTTACTCGTGGAGCTGGATAAACAAAAGGGTGCCAATATCTTGGTCGCTCGAAATACCTTTGAATGGCAAGCCTGAGGGCGCTCTGCCTGGACAGTTCACGAGTGACTCGGAAGGCAAGAGTCCGAGTCTGATTATGCTGCGGAACCCTTGGGCGATCAGTTGTCTCAGCTCAGACACCCTACTTCTACTTTCCAGCTTCCTCGCTTTCCATTCGTTCGGTCCAGATGGTGGATATATGTATGTATGTATCTCAATCGGTACTTTACCCTGACGGTCGTGCTTAGCAGGATAGGCTCCAACATATCATTACAAGGATGCAAACCCGACGCACAATTTGCAGTCGCATTGGCGGAGCATCACGATGGCACGGCTCCGACCAACGTACGTATGAAACCTGCCAATGAGTTTTTTTTATCCGAACACGCCTTGAAGATTCACTGATGGACAGTTCCTCAGAGGCTCATCTCAACTTCGCCCTGGCCCAAGTGGTTACTGCAACGGAATCGAAATCTGTCTCTTGGACTGTCACTACCAGTGCAGGTTCAAAACCTGCTGACGAGGTTTTTTATATCCGAACACGCCTTGAAGATTTGCTGATGGACAGTTCCTCAGAGGTTCATCTCAACTTCGCCTTGGCCAAAGTGGTTACTCTAACAGAATCGAAATCTGTCTCTTGGACTGTATCAGTGCAGGTTCAAAACCTGCTGATGAGGTTTTTTCTCTCAGAACACGCCTTAAAGATTTACTGGTGGACCTTTCCTCGGAGGCTCATTTCAACTTCGCTTGACCAAAGTGGTTAATACAACAGAATCGAGATATGTTTCTGTCGGAATTGCGCAAGCTCGAAACCTGCCGACCACAAGGTTTATTTCTGTTGGAACACACTTTGTCATTCGCTCATGGATGGATTCCCCGGAGGCTCATCTTAACTGGTCTTAACCAAGTGGTTATCACAACAGAATCAAAATCTGTTTCTCTTGCAGTCGGTTCGAAACCTGCTGACAACATTTTTGCAGTGTATAGATCCTCAGAGCTCCGTCTTAACTAGGCCCAGTTATTGCGCCGAAACCTCCTTTTTATGTGGCAGTCCGTCCATGAAATAGAATTCACCTTCACGCCTCGTGCGGATCGTCTCAGAAATATGAGGTATATCCCTGAGATGTGTACGTGCCAACCTAGATTCTCGACAGACTAACCAAAACTGTCGGGATTCACCACCAAATGATACATTGATGGGGCTGGAGGCCAGAAGGATGCACGCAAGCTAAGGACAGTGAGTCTGACGGTCAGGCAGATGATTTAACCTCCACAGCCTCGCTGAATTCTCATCGATGAACACTCCTTCGGTTGTTGGCTCTTCCAAAGGGGACCGAGGATGATTAGGAAGCTAAAGGTGGGAGGATTGAAAGTGGCAGACCGAGCCATGTCATTCTGATATGTGTAGTTTGCGTGCGCTCCTGTTTTGTGTCGATGCCGAGGCGGAACATACTTTCGATTGCCGCAGCAAGTCCCGGGCAACTGGACGGAGATATAAATAGAGAGGTCAACGCGAAACTCGTTCATGCGAAGCAGGCTTAGAGACAACGGACACAGCATCGCCTGCAAGTTACGCGGCCATGTAATGAGGTGAACAACGACGGAAGGCAAAAAATCCCTTCAAGAAAACAAGCATTAGTAAGGAAATTGGAACAGGGACGAGACAACAGGACAACTGCAATTCAGTCTGGTCTGCCTCGGAGAGTTTGGCACACGAGGAATTCGAGATAGCGCGCGCGTGTTTGCTCGACTGAGTAAAAGGCTCATGGAGAAGTTCAGCAGCAAAGTTACGTCTCGGAGCCACCAAATGCCTAAAGATGAAAAGCAAGTCACCACAATATTCGGTACATAGATGGACACGCAGGAGGATGATGGCCGACATCTTTACTAATTATGCGAATGTGTTTGAATGATTGCCAGTGAGTCTTCTTGGGCCCGACGTTGATGCCTAGCTCATTTGAGTGCTTAAGGTTACCAAGACGCTGGCCACAATTATCCCAATTATAATGGACATATGAGCGCCGATCTACCACCTCTCAACAAGCTCTTTCTTTATGATAACCCCACATTGTGGGCCAAGTGCGTATTTCCTTCCCAATCCAGCCTTTCATTTTCCTGCTCACAACCATGCCAAATATTTCCGTGTTGGAGCACCTAACCCACATATGTTGCCTGTTGGACCAATCGTCTGTTCCTTTGTGTGGGATACTCAGATCAGGTTTTCGTGTTACTAGGAAGGGACGATTGCCTGATTGTTAGACTTGTCACAGCCTATAGAGCGCTCTTCCATCCCTCACATTGTCCTAAAACGCGCAACATGTATTATTGATTTGCGTTTGCCATTGACAGTTGTTTTCACTACCTAGTGAATACGACCGAATGTGGATGATGACCGCTCTCTTTCCAACTTGGACCGCAATGGCGAGCACCTATCCAGAACGCAGAGAGGTGTTGTGTTTATTATTACCCATGTAGTGTGGTATATGCTATCATGAGTTGTACGTGCGATATCCACCTAAACGTAAATCGCACAAAAATATAGCGTGCACATACTGAATGATAATGCAATGATTAGTTGGAGGTATACTGGTTTGTCCACTTGCAGTGCACTGGACACCGCGTCGTGGACTGTTAAAGGAAAGTAAGGTCGCCGACAGCGCGCTGTGATATGAGAAAGATTCGGTTTTCACTTCTTCTCCTCGCTAGTTTGTGCCACCGCGTCGACTGTCCCCATTTCTGAAGCCTGAGTAACGGTAGATGCTGAACTGCCATCCTCAGGCACTTCCTTGGTTTCACTGTTCGCAACACCTCCATTCTCCAGAAAGACCCCAAACGATTTTCTCCCTTCCCATGGCCTCTTCCTCGGCCTCTGTCCTCAAAGTCTCCTCCCTCCCGTCTCTTGATAACTGGCGCAATGCCTCAATATTCGTCGACGCCGGTCGGAAGAGCCTGGGATTGAACGGCGGCGCGCCATTCTCGTTGGCTTCAGGTCCTTCTTCCTCTATCAAACTGTTCTCCTCGAGCATTACGACAGGGCTTTCGTCACCTGCCACCGCATCGTGTGGCTTGCCTGCTGCTACTTCCTCACCCTCGTCTGAAGGGGAAGCAGCATTCTGCCGTTTGCCAAAATCCAGCGCATTCCACCATGCCTCCATCTCCTCCGGTCGGCTGATATTTGCTGGGAAATTCCATGCACGGAACTGCCTGTCTTTCGCAGATGCGAGGTTGGCCCGAATTCTGGAGGCTTCCAGCGAGCTATGCGAGATGGTCCAATGGAGAATCCCTGGAACACCGAAAATATTAATACGCATAATGACGAAATTGGAAGAAATATGTGATGACGCACAGTTCTCGTCAGGTGCGACATCAATCGCTCTTGAGCCCCGTACAGGCTGGCCAGCGACAAAGTTCTGCACCTCTACGTCGATCTGAACGATTGGGGGCTCCCCTGTCTTCACTCGGTTCTCCTCCTCCTCGCCGTCTTTCCCTTGTTCCGCGACCTTCGTTTCCTCCTCTGCCTCCTTCATCTCTACTAGGTTCTTTCCCTTGCCTTCTTTCTCTGCATCCCACTCGACAGGCTCTACCCATATATTCATCTTTGGCGAGCGCTCCCGTGTCTCGAAAGTGCATTTCACGCTCTAACCACGATCACACTAGTCAACAAAAAGTTGGAGAAAACAAAGAAGCGGACTCACCCTCTCCCCAAACACTCCAACAATCTCATCCATCACCATTTCTAGCACCTTCACACACTTCTCGAATATGCGCGCGCCCCTGGTAGGCGCACTATCGCCGTTAACAACACCAGCAGGTTTTACATCTTGTCCAAACAAGCGTGCGTCCATCTCCTCGAGCGAGACGTATTGGAACCCGAAAACGCGGGCCGTGTTATGGTAAGCAACAAATACGCCATCCATGTTGCCGATACGAGCTTGGAAGCTGGTATGGGATGGTGTCAGGTCAAGACGAGAGGAAGCAAAAAGTGTGGAGCGTCAACACACCTGTACTTCAGAAATGCACTTCTAATCAAATCGTAATATTCTTTCTCGAAGCTCTCCAGTGGTCCATGAAGCGTGCGAATGAGGTAACCTGAGTTCTCCTACATTCAACGAAATCCGTTAACCATAATCCCAGTTCAGAGTATGGATGCGAAGACACCGAGCCGTTGGTGATGCATAAATGATGTATCCCAATAGAATCACAATGATGGATGGCAATCAGACCCAAACAAAAAAGTACGCACCTCGAAATTCAGCAAATCCAGTCGGATTGGCACCGCAGCACGGGTCTTGACATCAAAAACGCCTGTTCCTGGTAAGCGCGGGTCGACGCAATCGAGTTGGGAACGCATCAAAAAGCGATTGCTCTGATCCCATGATATCAGTCAGCAAGTCAACCATACCATATAACACAGACGTAGTCAGAAATCCAACGCGCGAAAAAGCGTAGGAGCAAAACGTACCTTGGCATACCGATATGCCTCCCTCCTTTTATCCTCCTCACCTTCTGCTGGGGCGGGCGAGGAACGCAGGAGAGTCTTGAACTCAGGTTCCGGAACTGTCAGGAATTTTTCCAGGAGAGTGCCCTGTGATGCGAACGCAGGCATTAGTTATATGATACGCAGATAAAAATTCACAACTCGCATATCACGGATGAAAAGTGAAAAGGAACAAAGAAAAACAGAACCAAATGCGCCTGCGCGACTCACCATCCAAGTTAATACATTCTTCTCGCTGTCATCATCACCATCTTTGCCGGAGTCGACTGCCCATACACCGTCTTTGTATCGCAACACGATTGATACGGGCATTCGCTGGCCTGGGGTAAAGTTCGTTGGCTGTGAATTGATGTCAGCAAGTATTGGAAGACGTGTGTAAGCAGAATGGGAGGGTATATAGACGCGTCCAGGAACGTGTAGTCAGATGTAATGATTAAGAAGCTAGTATAGACCGCGCGTGAAGGCAAAAGAGTATACGTCGCATGACAAGAGCTTGATATTTGGCACATTTAACCGCACTACGCAACACACGGATTTGGAAGAAAATGATAAAATCCATGCCCAAAAAATCAGTCTCAGGCACCGTAAACAATCACCCACCTCATGCGCGAAAGCGCCGCTCAAAACACTCGTATCTACTTCCTTCCCACCAGAGATGAGGAAGTAAATATGGCTGAGCAGACCGGTGAGGGAGGAAGTGGAACCAACGTATGGTCGAGAGTGGATCTTGGCGAGGGTATGAAGGTCCTATAGAGTGAGTGTTCTAGGATTTTGTAGATAGAAAAAGCAGGGATCGAACGTACATCATCCTGAGAACTCCGTATGAACCCAGTGACGCGCTCGAACGCGAAATCTGTGACTTTGGGTATGCGTTCAAGCCAAGGCGTGAAATTATATACACGTGAGCGTGGATCTTGGAGCCAATGGACGCCGGGGCTAGGAAATAGAGTTAACATGGCATGGAGAATTCACAGGGCAGAAAGACGCACTTAAATAACACCCTATCAAGCCCATGCGCAAGCCGCGCAATAGGCTTGTGTTCCGAGGGTGGGTCAATATCTGCGGATGCACACGTTAGAATCACCTTCAAAACCTTGTGCATGTTGCTGAATGACACGAACCTTCCAGTATGTTATTGATAGAGCCCGGTCCGCTTGACGAAGCAGCATCCAGATCCCGCGCGTCGTCGAAGAGACCCTCTACGCGGCGGGTATAGGGTAGGGGATGGCGTATATGCGGAGGTTGCCCACGTCCCGGGGACTTGATCCCACTTTGTCGTCCATCGCCACTGAACGACCCCTGCAATCCATAATTCTCATTCTCCCCCGGTCGAAGCGCTTCGCATGATAGACCAGAACTGAATGAAAAACAAAACTAACAGTGATTTCATGGAAAACGCACCGTCCTCGCCCCACCCTGTCGTCCAACCATCCTTCGCCAAACGATTGGTTTCCCCAGAACCTTCCAACAGTAGCTGGAGCACCCCTGCACGCTTTGCATCGAACCCTGCAAGGGAAGCACGCGCTGATTCTACAGCAGGTCGTACGCCAGCACCACCTTTTCCCGACGCCTTCTTTTTTCTTGGCTGCTTTTCCTTTTTTCTTCTCTTCGAAACACCTGCCGGCGGAATGACATGCTGAGGGTTTCGAATACACGAATTGATCGTCTCCTCCACGGCACTATCGATTTTTTGTGTGATCTCCTGAATCAAAGGGGGAAGATTGAAAGAAGAGCTGGTGGTTTTAGCATCAGTGTGCTCTTCTGTGGTGCATGAGCTATTTGCGTGGTTGCGCGAGGGGTCACGCTGGCTACGCAGAGAGCGCGACAGTTTCTCAAGAATGTCTCCATGACCACCCTGTTTTGCCTGCTCATCATTCACAGTCTCTCTGCTTCGGCTATCATCCTTTCCCAAGTCCACGCTTTGACTCTGGTCCCGGCTCTGGCTCTGGCTTCGATTTGAGTCTGCGTCCGAGTTGGCATTTAAAACACCCGCAGAAACACCAAATGCTCGTTTTCTGCAAGTGAGTCCACCGATAGCAATGGAGCGCGCATGTAAGTGAAGACGGCGCATCCGAGAGTCGTAGTTCAAAGCTTGAGCCTTTCAACTCGGAGTTTGATGAAAAGCTTTTTCATGGGCACTTATTTACATAACATCAAACCGCTCATACGTCATACATCTTTAACAGTCAAAATCAGATTCATATTGAACGTTTGTTCACAGGTGCTGACACCATTGTCCATGCACCAGTAAAATTTATATATCCAGGCTCCAGAAGCAACCACATTGATCAAGTCAGCAACGAACTGGGTATCGTGCCATCAACAACGGCGCCAATGCGAAAGTAGAATTTAAACACGACTCACTCAGGCTCTCCAGTTGTGTCACTTTGACTGGATGCCAGCCCGTCTGTGGGCAGCCTAAATACAGTGTCATTGATTTTCAATCTATTGGCGTTACAAGGTGAGCAATGTGGTTCAATCCTGGATGCAAAGTAAAGTTAACTGCTCATACTCACATTCCTATCAGCGCATTTAAAGCCTGGGCAACAACATGCATGCTGCCAAAGCAGTAAGGACGACGACAAAGGAGAAATGCATGATTTGTACAAGGTGATACGGGCTTTGCAAAGGGGAATCTTGCTAACTAATGTCACTGAGGTGAGGGGTACGCTAAACACGGCTTGCTTTTATATTGCGAAAATAATCTTGTGGGCAATGCTTGAAGTTTTATTGGTTTGGCAGTTTGGTTGCGCCTGGTGCATACCAATGTGCGTGGCAGAACTTCATGGCGAGGATGGAAGTTCAACTAATATCGGCTTGGCAGATCGGTTGCGCCAGTGGTGAATGACAAGACTGGCAAGCGAGGATGTCGGAAGAACATTTTGGAGGTACATTGACCCAATGGACAAAATTTTTTTAAAAAAAAACTATTAGAGTCCCAGAATCTGCAGATAGTAAGCAATCCTGAATTCCCTCTTCGAGATCCATAACCAGGATATTGTGTCGGGCAAGCTTTACTTGTTGACTTGAAGAACACAGCTCATTGGACAACCACCAGCGGAAGTGATGCTCTCTGGCACATATATATGCGGTTATAGATTTGATGAGGACTTCCAGCTTCTTGCCTCAATGGTTTGGATGCTCAATACTATTTGGCAGGTCCTCGCACTGTGTCTGTCAGTCTGGATTGCTATGAAACACTTCCGTCACCTGCGACGACTCGGCCCATCAAAAGGATCGACCATAGGGGACTGTTTCAGAGTGCTGATAAAATCTCGCGTGCTTTATTTCGCAAGGTGAGCTTGTAATGTGAATGTGCTTATCTTTTCCCCCTCAAGTTCCGCGCGTGTTAGCTTTGTTTATGTCTCTTGCCTCCAGTTTGATTCTCTCCCCCCAGAGCTCAATGTGAGTCGAACTGTCACTGACAACAACTGCTCATCATTTCTGTAGCATTCAAAGCCTACGGGAGTTCAGATACTCAATGGTGCTTTTCAAATTTTATTGGCCATGCAGATGTTCGTGCTGGGACCACGCCTCATCCTTAGCGTTAGAGAGTATCACGCTAAGCTCGTGGCCAACTCCGACGCAGAAATTAGTATGATTTTGATTGTCTTGCAGGAGCGTGTACATGTATCAACTAGTAGCACTGTATAGGGAAATGCTTGCCGAGCGTTCTGCATGGAGGAGATATTTGGTCGAGGATCCGTCGTAGTACTTATTTAAGTTATGGTGTTTAGACAAACCCATTTCTTGTTGTATCACTGCTGGAAGTCAGTGAATCGCCTGCCCACATTTGCACCAAGTGATTATCAGAACATCTAGCAATCCACCCAGCCCTTGATGCCCAGACAGCTGATTCTACGTGTTTGCGGAGTTCCACTGTCTGAGCACACAGAGAAGTGAGCGTGAAGCATGAAGCCCAGATGACTGCAACTCATGGATGCTCAGAGGCGTCTTCATCCACCTGGGCCATGAAGAAGAAAAAGGAATGAACCACGCGGACTCGTAGTTCGCCTGTATGCCTATATCGCAAATGAGCATGGCAATGAGATGAGGTGTGCAGAATGGGGAGTAGAGAATTTGAGGACCGGAGCTAACTATTAACGAGACATCAACCACAATATTCTGAAATTGCATTCATACATATGTTGATCGGACCGGCGCAATCTTAGTGTTCCGCCCATGCGACTGCAAATTGTGCGTCGGGTTTGCGTCCTTGCAATGATATACCGGAGCCCCTCCTGCTAATTTTGCTGATCGACGTCTGTTCGAGAATAATTCAGCCACATCGAGCATGACACTTTAAAACAGAGACTTACGAGGTGAGTATATGCCTCTATCTTGTCACGAATGAATGTGCGCGGCAAGGAGATAAAAGTGCTGAGTAGGGAGTAGAGTTGAAGAGAATCGGGGCTTCGAGTCGGAATGCATCAAGCGCACCTAGAAAAGTATCAGCAAGACGCAGACCGTGATATTCTGGTATCCATACCTTGATCAGATGCACGAGCTCTATCATGCAAAGCAAAAGAAGAATCAAGAGGTAGTCGTGAAACCCCAGATGGTTGAATGTGTCAGATCAGGCGAAAATGCCTATCCACCATCGTCATCCATCTCGGTAGCATGAGAGGAGTTCCGAATCGAGTGTGAAGGGTAGAAGCAGGATGTCGACATCCTGGAGACCACTAGTCAGCTAATTGGGCGTCAATCATCTGATTGGACCAACCCATCGCTGACCACTGTCAGATAGTCATGTCGTCAACGACAATCGTCTGTGTTCAAGTATGATTTAATGAAACGGAGTACTATGATGGTTTTCAAAAACTTACGGCTCGAGTATTTCCATCTATCACGGATGCGGGATATGTGATGTGCTGGGTGGGGAGTAAAGCGCGCTTGACAAAGTATCACTAAGACACCAGTTGTCTGAGCACAAAAAATCTGTGCAATCATCTGTCTGGGCCGAACATGTGGAACGTGATACGAAAGTTTTGTGAAGCAGGAAATTAAAAGCAGCGTGTCTGAGTTTAGACGGCTGATAGCCCCAAGGATTTTACAAACATCATATCCATTCGAGATCTATCATCTATCTGAGCATAACGAAGAAAGGAGGAGAAGGAGACACAACCACTGTGACATCTGCCATCTGAACTTGACTCGGGCGAATGTGGAAATCATGATTGTGAAAACGAATAAAGTGTGAGGGAAATAGCGGATGGGGCGCGAGGAACTGGAAAGAAGGAGTAGCATTGAATTGATGGCAATGATTCGTGAAACCGGCGAGTGAAAGCGATAAGGCAACTTGAATGAGTCCGCTTCCTGGTTAACCGGTCATCACTGTATTACCCATCTGGATTGTTTGTATGAATGGAGTGGGAGGTGCTACAGTGCTGGATCACGAAGAGTAAGAATATATCCTAGAGGAAAGTTCGCGGAAAATCATGATGCTGTAGTACCTTGTGTTGATGAGGTCACCTAGATACGACTAGTCTTGTGACAACGATGAACGTAAAATGTGGCAGTTGAAGACGACACTAATGGGTCCTTTGTCCCTAGACTCATTTGCACAGGAAGCAAACGGGCAGAGAGTGTGTGTGAGTGTGATGGCGATGGTAGTAAGTTGAGACATATGATCAGAGGGCACGGGCAGCGTTGCTGTTGATATTGCATACATAAGGAACGACTGACTTCTTTCTCTTTTGGTCTGACTAGAAGGAGAGACTAATCAGAAATTGAGTTGTCTATGGATTTCGAAGTATATTCAAGGCAGCTCCAGTGAACGGGTGGTAGAATAAGGCATGAATGGGACCCACTATAAGAGAGCGATTAATACGCCTCAGGTGAGACCACCGAGGCCGAGAGAACGCACATTTGCAATACCGTATTACTTCGACCGATCAAGGATCTTCAGGCGGACATACTATATCTTCATCACTGTTGGCGCATGGGACATGCACGTGACGACGCGACGCGGCCCAGCGGAGTATTGGACAGGAATTCAAACCATCATATAGTCGTTCCGTCTCTCTTTTCTCTCTTTCCTCAGTTCGTTGACCACGACTGAGGGTATGTCTCTTGTTTTATTGTATGATACCTAGACACTGACACAACTATGATAAATTGACGTTTGTCTAGTCCTTTTCATCACCAATATTGTCACCCCCGAAGATCGCTGTTGGCCTGAAGATCGCTGTTGGTTCGAAGATCGCTGTTGGTTCCTGATATTCACGTACGTGATATTGGTTTACTATTCAAAATCAACTTTGATTCAATCGAGGACTTCCAGTTTTTGCTCATTCGCACCGCAACACTTGATACGAGTAGCGACGGACGGAAGGACTGCGAAGACAAACGAAAGGCTCAGTCTGATAGGAATCGATTTTGGTATTATTATCAGTACCTGCGAAGTCAAACGAAAGGTTACGGTAAGTGTTAGTGATTGTTAAGCGACGCGGATGCGAGGACTATATACCTGTCCGTGTTAGCGATGGAAGCGTGCTATTGTACGTGTGCGCAGTAAGTGAGCGTAAAGATAAAAGAATGAATATTAATGAATAGTAATAGCGAGACTTGCAGATTACGTCGAAATATCCAACAATACTTACTCCAACCAATCAAGGGTTTTGAAGCAGGATTAAATATCCTTCTCCATCATACCCATTTTAGCGATACAAGCACTGAATGGCGGTATATCTAGCACGAACACTGGATCATTATAGCCCCCAACATATCGCACTCGCTCTCACCTAACTCTCGAATATGACCGTAGTCTCAAATGATCCCAGTTGGTGGCCGATAATCAGTTTGAATATTTTTTTCAGCTATTGCATAAGTTCGTCGTATCAGTCGATGTCTCTATCTAACATTGACTTGCGGTTCTGCAGTTGCCACCGGCATCGTGGTGGTATACGATTGGGGTGAGCAGGACAGTGTTCGAAAACCGCTGATATTCTCATCATATTTCCAGTTCTAACACTTGGACAAGAGGTACGTCAGTGCTATTGCCGGAGTAGCCAACTTGCTAAGAACGGTGTCATAGATTGAACTCATCTGGGTGAGTGACAGAGTCCCATATCCGAGTCAGAAGTAACAAATACAATAAATTCGCGACAGAGGCAACGCTGGTCTCTCATGACCGTCATGTATTTGCTTGTTCGTACCTCATATTATGCTATAGCGTGGTTGGCAAGTTGTGCTGACTTCAAAATGTTCTAGATACGCTATATTGGAATACCATATTCTGTGTATGTGTTTGAGGCCAACAAGTTGGCACTGTACTAATAGCCCATCTCTCGTTATCAGTATCAACCTTCTGGGTATGTCTCATATGCACTGTGTTCGATTCTTCTGACCGGCGGCACACAGAAAATATGCCATCGGCCTCCCTGACAGATGCAGTGAGTATTCCGCAATCATCTCGTTCCTATCCAATGAATACACTCATATGTAGGGGTGAGTGAGATTCTGACCATTTCACTTGGCTCGACATAATGACTCAATAGGTGTGAGTCGCACCGTTTGGTCCCACTATGATGGTGATCACTAATTGAGTGTTTCAGGTAATAATATGTACTACGCAAAGAATGTGACAAATGCAGCCATAGCTGCCATGCTGGGCGGTGAGCTGCAATACCTCAATGATATTGACTCGATTGAAACACGATGCAAGTCATCATGATTGCTCGGTTGCATGCCATGTATCAGAGATCTAGGAGGATGCTTATCTTCCTTGTTGTCATCTTCCTGGCTGTTCACATCGCCTGCGGAGTAATCGCGGCAAGAGGCCTCAAGGATACTGTAGAGGGTAAGCTTTACTTGTTGATTTGAAAAACACCGCTCATTGGACAACCACCAGAGGGGCTGATACTCTCTGGAACGTATCTGTGCGACTTTGGATATGAGGGGGATGTCCCGCTTCTGATGTCAATGGTTTGGACGCTCGACACTGTTTGGGAGGTCCTTGCACTGTGTCTTTCAGTCTGGATTACTATGAAACATTTCCGTGACCTGCGACGACTCGGCCCATCGACAGGATCGACCATAGGGGACTGTTTCAGAGTGCTGATAAAATCTCACGTGCTTTATTTTGCAAGGTGAGCTTGTAATGTAAAAGTGTTCGTCTTTTTCAGCTCAAGTTCCACATGGGCTAGCTTTTTTTGCGTCTCTTGCCTTGAGCTTGTTAATCTCTCTCCAAAGTTCTTGGTGCGCCGACCTGTCGCTGACGTTTGCTTGTAACCACCGCTCATCATTTCTGTAGAATTCAAATTCTATTAGAACCCAGGGTGCTTTTGAAATTTTATTGGGCGTACAGTTGTTTGTGCTGGGACCCCGCCTCATCCTTAGCGTTCGAGAATATCATGCAAAACTCGTGGCCAACTCCGACGCAGAAACTAGCGTGAATTCGACTGCATTCCAGGAGCGCCTACATGTACCAACTAGCAGTACTGTGTAGGGAAATGCATGCCGAGTGTTCTGCAGGGAGGAGAAATGTGGTCAACGATCTGTCGTGCTAGTTATGCTGTTTCAAAGTATATTTAAGACGAAGCTTATGTAGACAAACTCATTTCTTGTTGTATCACTAGTGGAAGTCAGTGAACCGCCCGTCCACACTTGCACCAAGTGGCAGGCTGAAATTATCTGCAATGTCTAGCAACCAACCCAGTCCTTGATGGTAACTACGGTTGGAGTAGCTGACACAATGATTCCACGTGTTTGCGGAGTTACGCTGTCTGAGCACACAGATGATGAAAAGGTGACCGTGAAGGATGAACCCCAGATGGCTGTAAGTCATTGGCGCTCAGAGGCGCATTTGTCCATCTGGGCCACGGTAAACTCGTGGTTCGCCTATATGCCTATATCGCAAATGAGCATGGCAAAGAGATGAGGTGTGCTGAGCGGGGAGTAGAGAATTAGAGAATTGGGGCTCACTATTAATGAGACATCGACCACGATATCTGAAATTGCATCCATACGTACGTTGGTCGGAGCCGCGCCATCGTAATGCTCCGCCAATGCGACTGCCAATTGTGCGTCGGGTTTGCATCCTTGCAATGATCTGTTGGAGCCCATCCTGCTAAGCACGACCGTCAAAGTAAAGTACCGATCGAGATACATACATATATATATCCATCATCTGGACCGAATGAATGGAAAGCAAGGGGACTGACAAGTAGAAGTAGTGTATCTGAGCTGAGACAGCTGATAGCCCAAGGTTCCGCAGCATAATCAGACTCGGACTCTCGCCTTCACTCGTGGACTGTCCAGGCAGAGCGTCCTTGCCATTCAAGGGTATTTCGCGCGACCGAGGTATTTGGACCCTTTTATTTTATTTACTCAGTTCCACAAGTAGGTAGAAGCGGCAAGGAGAAAAAACTGAAATGGTGCAAATTCGGTGATTAGCAACGTTCCCAATCTTCCGCATTGTTCAAGTTTTTGTTGACATCTTTCCTACGGCGAACAGTCGTAGAAGTGGAGGAAATATGCGAAGCCTCTGTAGTCATGATCTTGTCCTGAGAAAAGGAGGAATTTCTACAGCACATTACATACGGCATATGTAATGGCTGTTCACCAGATGATGTAATCCGTGACATTTTATTGCGAACACGACTCGGATCTGCTCGTGAGATGGGTGATATTACCAGCAAACGGGACTTGAGCAGACAAGGTTGAAGACTCACATGTACATCGTTCTGCCATGAACCATGCGGTAATTCCGACTTCTAAGCTTACCATAAAACTTAATTAAACTAGTGGGGGTTCCAGCTGTTGGTAACCAATGAAAGTCAATTGAAGTTGATCGAGGCCTAGGCTGCGGGAGTTTTATTAGTATCTAATTCCCACGCACCATGAAGTCTGTATCATCATTAATAGTATCACTGTGACCTTCAAAGCTTCAAACTTCAAGGACTCGGCAGTCGAGCACGGAGCACAGTCCACCATGACCTTTATATCTTCGATACTCTCCTGGTTTAGTAGGTAAGCTAGCCTTCTCTTGAAGTGGACAAGGCTTCACATATTGAATACCGCAGCATATTCTTCTCCAAAGCCGCTGAAATATCTGTGGTTGGGCTGCAGGTGCGTGGATTCGTATATTCCAAGTTCAGAAAATGGTACTGACATGCCTTCACGAAGGCTTCTGGAAAGACTTCGTTTGTGAATGTCATCGGGTCGGGGCAGGTGCGACTGTTCTATTCACGGGCTTTTCCTTCGCCCAAGCGGCTTACCCTCACTTAGTGGTCGGAAGACGTTGTTCCAACTGTCGCATTCAACTACCGCAAGGTACGCAAAGGCGCTGTAACCCTGAAGATATGGGATGTCGCAGGACAACCCAAGTTTCGCTCAATGTGGGAGCGTTATTGTAACGGAGTTGATGCTGTCGTGTACGTCGTCCGCTTCTTTGCGTTTGATAGTCGGTTTCATTTGCAGAATGCTCTCTCGCCGCAGATTCGTAGTTGACTCAGCTGATGTAGGCTTTACTATGTAATTGGTAGGTTTCAGCTCTAACGCCCATGCTACTTACAGCAAGAGAAGTTCGACACGGCACGTTTCGAATTGCACCAACTATTAGCGCAGCCGAATCTAGCAGGTGTCCCTCTTTTGGTGGTGAGTTTACTACCTCGGGGCATCTCTAGCGTTGCTTACATTGACACAGCTTGGAAACAAGAATGACGTTCCTTCGCATGCATCTGTCAAGGATCTTATACACGACCTGTGAGTAGAGAGAGTCTTTAGTACTGCATACCCACTCATCTTGAGGGAAGTCAACTGGACAAGATACAAGACCGCCCAG
This sequence comes from Suillus subalutaceus, assembly GCF_016647625.1. Lineage (NCBI taxonomy): Eukaryota > Fungi > Basidiomycota > Agaricomycetes > Boletales > Suillaceae > Suillus > Suillus subalutaceus. The sequence continues at coordinate 39,170 of NW_024540417.1, forward strand.
TCTCAGTACGTCTTAGAATTATTGTATGCTTTCAACGCACTCATGAGATATCGTTTTAGTGTTACTCGGTGAGTCTTCTCATACTGGATACCGTGTGCGCTAACTCTCTATCAGTGTTCGATGAAGAGCCAACATAATTTGTGCGTTCCACTTCTCTATCATGAACTCATCTTGAACCTCGAATTCTTGACTAATTGTACGATCGTCTATTCTAGGGACATAGTCCTCCGCTGGCTCTCAGATCGTAGTCATTAGGTGCTATCCCGACTCACCACATGGTTTATGGAACGCAGTCAACATTACCCATTTTCAGACATCTAGTAGGATTGAAGCATATTGTGTGACATTCGTATTAATGCAGACATATTATTATGAGATCACCCACGACTTGAGAAGGCATGGGGACTGGGAAGAACTGCGTCAGATTCAAATTTTTTGAACGAATTAAATTGACGATACCTGACTCATCCCTCGAACCCCGCACCGCGTTGCTCAATTCATGATCAGCGATTGCCTTTCAGCTCCCTCATATTGTTGCGCATACCTTTCCCCACTTGGTATATGATGAGATAGCCCACGTCGCTCACTTTCAAAATACTCTGGAAATACATGCACTCCGAACCTCCATTACGTATATATTCAGCTGGGAATCACGTCCTAACCCCGCAGAGTGCACAGTCACCCACATTGTTTCACAGAACAACCTCACTATAGGAGCCTATTCACGTTGTGATTTGCACTTGTAACACACAACTCAACCTCATATGGCATCGATGAGCTTGCAGGTGTTTCTAGTCTCAATTTTTGTGTGGAGTCTGTTCGTAAGTATATACGCTACACATTGCAAAGTGCAATTGCCAAACGCGTGGAGCTCCGAGCGAGCGACGGCACGAAGTACCACCCACGAAAATGTGTCCAGGGTTGACATACAAAGCATGTGTTGGTATGAACGAGCTGCCCAGGCAGACCCTTGTTAGAATTGGCCTCTCGGAGAATTTGGCGTAGTGCGCTCACAGCTACCAGCCACTACGGTTTCGCATACGGTGAATTTTGCACTGATACAAATGGAAGAATGATGATTTACAAGGCTGATCACAGACGTTCGCAAGCACTAGCAAACTCCTTCAACAAACCACCTGCGCAGAAGAGAAATTGGAGGAAGATATAATTGCTATTCGAGGTGTATGTTGGAAGGAGAATGACACAGGTGGTGACTTTCTCGATGACATCGCTCTCGCTGGCGAAAATATTGTTGCCACTTGCCGATTCCACTTGATTGATGTGTCCTGCCGTCCTCTGCATCATCGGTGTCCGACGCAAGCAATCTCGGACGTCTCGCGTCTGAATGCCAGATCTGGTACTTTTCCATACCACTGAAAACGCGATGGGCGAGCCTGGTTGGTCTCAGATAGACTTTGTCCAAAGATTTCAGTGATATCTCGAGTGTCGCCACCTAATAATATGTCCGCGTGCTCGCGGACACTGCAAAAACTGCGCACAGAGGGCCGCATAGATGAAGAGCTGCCAATGTAAATGTTGAGTTTGAAAGACAACAATGCGAAACATGATGACAAACTGCATGTCGCTCATGTAGATTACGTTAATCGGTATGTCACTGGAAGAAGCCATCCAGTAAATCAGCCTGTCCTTCACGCCACGTATCCTGCGACTGAACGTCTTGCCTCAGAGCAATTGTCACTGTCGGTGATCATGTGATGTAACAGAAAACACTCACCTTAGCTCCTGTGCATGAATTCAACTCGGCAACACATATGTACATCCGCTGCATTGTTCCTACCGCGAGTTTCCCGCAAAGAAGTCTCACGGAACAAACAAAACAGTAAATGTATAAGCTTGCACATCAACACCAAGGAATCCCAGCGCATTTGGAATGGCAGTGGTAACTAAAGAAAAGTCCAATCGACCATCACGCTCCCTAATCCTCTTCCATCCGCTCTTCGGCACCTTCCTGTCTTGCTTGTTCAGCGATAGCAGCGAGGAACGCGCCAACACCCGTCGCAGCACTCTCAGGGAGACCAAGGCTCCTCACAAATTCACCAAGGGCACCCGTCCGAAGTGCCCGATCAAGCTGCGCCACAGCCGAGCGGAAAGGTGGAGAGTTAGTCGTACGCTGCAATATCTCTACCACCTGTTGTGGTGTAGCGTCTGACGATGGGATAAGTTCAGGTGGAAGGAGAGGGAAGAGTGCTGGAAGGAGTTCAGGGTGCGATTGGAAAAGGGGAAGCAAATTTTGTGAGGACAGGACGTCTGTCAACCAAAGCTCTGTGGAATTTGTTAGTGATGATGCAGTGTGATTGAGAAATAGAGATACCATCTTCACTCGCGAAACCGGTCATCGAGCTAACAATCCCACGAAGTTGTGCGAGTTGTTCCGGGGTGGTACCCGCTGGTGTGGAATCACTAGTCGCTGGAACGATTGGCTGTCTAGATATTATGATGTACATGAATCGCCCACCATTCTACAATGAAAGTAGGACCTACACTGTCGAGGGTTGAGGAGTGGATGTACCAGCAGTGGATGTAGAGGCTTCCGACGCTGGGTAAACGTTGCGCATATCCCAGATAGCGATAATGTTGGGATCAGCGAGGGTTCTGTTCAAATTCGTCACGAATTCCTCATCACGGCGTGTTGATGAGTCCTGCATGAGCATCAGATATATATATAAATAATTCAGTGGCAAAAACACACCTGCAGCCAGAACTGACATAGAGGGAGCGAAGTTAGCCAATGAAAAACCAAAAGCTTGGAGTGAGACACATACGAAATGCTTTTGGTCGGAGCTCTCAAATTTGAGGACATAGGTCCTGCCCCAGCTACTTTGCGGGACCTTTTCCAACTTTGCATCGCCAGGAAACAAGATTAGATCCTCGCCGACTTCCCCTGTCGTTCGGTCTTTCCACATGAAGTGTATGAGGCCGTCCTCATTGGTCAAGATAATCGCGCCTTTGGTGGGGGAGGCATCGACGAAGTTGGTTCCAGCGCGTCGAAAAGCACGACCAGCCTTGAAGGCAAGGATAGTTCGGCCACTAGTACTAGTGAGGTCGACCGACATTATAAACGCTATGAAATTTAGACTGCTGTAAAGAATCTGTTCAAACGACGCGTAATGCGCGTCGGAGTTTGGAAATTCTAAAGATGGTACCCAAGTAAACCCAGGACTCCTGAAAATAGGTGTACAGGGCCCAGGCCAGATGGACAAATTTTGCTCAAAATCAGGGCTTACAGCCCCAATACGAGTCCTAGTCACCATCCGGACATGCCAGCTGTAGATGGGATAAGGCAACATTAATATAATGTAAATTCAAGTAATTCTGCTCCCTACACTACTGCTACCTAGTAGCTCCGGTCAAAGCTCTAGCGGACGTTGCCTTCCTCCGACTCTTTCCTCCGCTATTGGCGCTCTTTCTACCGTTGCACGCGGAAAATCTCTAGTTATTTCGGGCTTGCTTTACCTTCCTGGTTTAAAGGGTGTGCCTTCATTTGCGGCATTGCCTTGCCCGCGGCTTAGTAGGATGGGAGTTCTTCATCCTCCCCTCTGCACACACCTGGTCTCCATACGAATCTCTGATGAGAAATCTGACGAGACTGTCTGTAGCCCACGCCCAACTCATGGAAGGCCTGTCTTCTGTTCACATTACCTAAGTTTCACTCTGTTTCCTTGCCCCAGTTCACTTGGCCACACCAGAGCTCGAGACAGTATATGGCGGGTGTATACCTGGCATAGCATTCTGGCACATCTTGTCAATGTCAATGGCATTAGTGATGGGAACTTTTTGCGTTAGACAACGCCCCCCCTCCCACTGACCTGGGAATTATCCTTCTCCACGCTTAGTCTCCTACCAGTTCCGACACGCCAGGTACAAGGTGTGGTAAGCGATTCTTCGTGCAGTTATAACGTCCGCTACGTGCATTGAATATTTACCCACAAATCGCTCTAACCATGTTTCCTTCAGTTGATGGTCGCCTTGCTATCCTCGCTGCTTTACCCGCATCCCTTGTTGTCATAAAAGCCTTCACGAGGTTCATTGATAACAGAAAGAACAAACCTTGCCTTCCTCCTGGCCCAACGCCCCTCCCACTGTTAGGAAACATCTTATCTATCGACACCAAGGAACCTTGGTTGACTTATACCGAATGGTGTGTTACCTATGGTACGTAGGGAGATAATATAGTGCATATGTGATGCAAATCATTATATCAGGAGACTTGTTTTTCGTGCGACTTCTAGGCCAGGAAGTCGTAGTGATCAATTCTCAGCACGTTGCAGAAGCGTTAATGGACAAGCGTTCTCGCATTTACTCCGATCGACCTCACATAGCCACACTCGAGCCGTACGTTCTTCTAATATTCTTCTTGTCAATCATTATGGAGTACAGGCAGGTTTGGTTGGTCGGTCGTCTTTGCATTCACGGGATATGGTGACGAATGGCGTCTTTGCCGACGACTCTTCCACCAAACATTCCGCCCCGACTCTGCACTCAAGTTTCGTCCTATGCAAATCAAGCGGGCTCGTGAGATGATCGTCAACATAATTGATGACCCTCAACACTATCATTCTCACTTTGCAACGTCAGTCGATGTGTTTGTAAACTTCGGATGATTATCAACCTGTTCATAGATTCTCGTCATCAGTTGGGATGTCAGCGGCATACAGCTACCAAACTAGTCCTCGTGATGATCCTCTGGTTCGAATCGTAGAAGATGCATTGGCTATTGGCCTTAAGGTGATGACCCCAGAGAGAGCAACCCTACTTAAAATGTTCCCCTTCCGTGAGCTCATTCTCGTCGGTGAGAAAGACTTGACATTCCGCGCTTTGATGTAGTGCTGAGGCTACCTGACTGGTGCTGGGGATCTGCGATCAAACGCGATGCTCGAATTTCGACCCATCGGATGACTGAAATGACGGACCTGCCGTTCCAATATGCGCAGGAGCATATAGTGGGCATTTTTTTTAGTCCAGTTCTGTACTGAATGTTGATCATGTGCTTGCCAAGGCCGAAAACTTATCCCTCGGCCAGGTTTCAATGGTATCAGACAATTTGCAACGGATGGAGAAGCTAGATGAGGCATCAAAACCCATCTTTAAGACTGCCTTAAAGAAAGCAGCTGCTACTGTTATGGTAGGTTCGTCACCTTTTTGCAAGGGATGTTGTGCACTTTGATAGATATCTGTGCAGGTTCATATGAGACGGTCAGTAGATGTCCCAATCATATTGTCTGCTGCTCAACCTCTTCAGACCACGTCGACCTTGATGACTTTTGCTCTCGCCATGGTATTATATCCAGATGTTCAGAGACGCGCACAAGCGGAGATCGACTTGGCGGTTGGAGGGGATCGCTTGCCTACTTTTGAAGACAGACCCTCGCTACCTTACGTTGAATCAGTCCTGCGCGAAACTTTGCGATGGCACCCCCTTTTACCCATTGGTATTCTTCCTTGCCGAGTGATCTCGCCTTCACTAAACACAATCTTACAGGCGCACCGCATGCTACCTCAACCGACGATATATTTGATGGCTACTTCATTCCCAAAGGTCTGCCGTTTTCGTCTAGTGAACGAATATTTAGTGATATCGTACGTCAGGAGCGGCTGTGATATGCAACATATGGTCAGATAGATCATCTCCGGATATCAGATTTTTGATGTTATATTGCAGGGCCATTTCACGGGATGAAACGCGGTACCCCGATGCATCTAGCTTTATACCAGAGAGGTTCCTGGACGTCAATAATGCGCTGACGGACGATGACCCTGCTAGATATGTTTTCGGCTTTGGCCGGCGTGGATGTCCAGGTGGGTTGAGTTGTTTCATTGCCCTATGGAACTAATACATTATTTGATCAGGCCGATATGCTGCTGATGCCTCTGTATGGTCCGCTATTGTTACTATGTTGGCCACGGTGGAGTTTTCTTCTGCCAAAGATGACCAGGGCAAGGTGATCGAATTCACCCCCCCGATTCACGACGGGACTCACTCAGTACTTGGATTTTCCCGTATCATTCCATCTTCTCGTCACTAACAGGTCCATTGCTTTAGCTGCCCTGTGGTCTTCCCTTGCAATATCTCAGCGCGCTCTCGCGCCCATTCAGAACTTGTAGATGTTTTCCGAACTGGAGTATGACATGTTTTCAGGTGAATAAATCGTATACATATCTTCCTTCTTTCTTCACTGCTTGACTAATCTGTCAAACACTCGACAACCCTTTTATGACCCCTTCTACTCATCCCCGTTTTGTGTATGTGCTATGTGAAATATGTAACATGTATTGGCATTCAACTACTTGCGCGTGCGCGAGACGCAACTTTCATTTCCTGTACAGTCGACTCCTGAGTACTAAGTACCTCGAGACAACGAAACTCACACACCCTATAAAGGAAGCTATTCAAATCTGGCACCCTCATTTGCTCGTCTGCTTGTGATAACACCATTTACTCATTCCTTCTCATGATCTCCCGCCCCCGCCATCTTGGATGGTACCCAATTTCGTGTTGAGGGTGGAGGACTTGTCGCCCCGAGGAAGCACTCAAGCTTGCAGTTGAAGCATCTTCTACCTGGCTGTATATCCCGCTCATGGCCCCAACCCAGTGAGTACTACGCATTCTCAATTCACTATAAATGTGTTGTGAATCATTTACATTCCAATGGTCAAGACCATTACACTCGCTCTCGGACCGTTCAATGGCATGGCATACACTTTGAGCACGCGTGAGACGAAATAGATCAATTTCTCCCTCAATTGGATCAAATCATCAGAGGCTCGCGCACGACACGATATACTAGGCGTGCTGGTTCACGAGGTCGTGGATTACTATCGGTACAATGCAAAAGAGACATGTCCAGGGTGTCTTATCGAGGTGTGCACGTTTTGATACCATCCTTTGAGTTCAAATTTTGTCTTCCGAACTACTAGTAGATTTCGTAAGGCTTGCCGCTTCACGCTGGTTTTGCACTACCACACTGGAGACCTAGAGCTGAGGTGAAGTAGGACGCAGGGGCGTACTTCCTCGACTAGATCGAGAAGCGCTGCAGCGAGGGGACTATCTGAAAACTTAAGGAGAGAGCATGTGAGATATACATAGTTATGTGATAGTACATATAGCTTCATCGTGATACTATAACAGAGAGTAATCAACATGTACAGGTCCGATCTCTTCAGAATCTTTCAGGCAGTCCTTCGGCATCAGCGTCATCCATTTCTTACTTTGAATTTCTGGACCTTTTGTGCCGAAGTACCTCTCGCTCTCGAAGTTCCACTCATAGTTCGAGCACACCCAGTTTCCCAAGCCATCGCAGTACTCTTTCATCCTGCGAGTCAATGGGCTCTCCCCATTTTGGAACGGCTGCCATCGCCTCCAAGAACTTTTTCTGGTTTTCCATATGGAGATCCGCCACCCATAACGTGGGCCAGTGTGGCACTGTTGAAGTCCGTATCAAGCTCGCGCATGACAATCGTTATGAAGTTGTGACTAGCATCTCCACGTGCTTGCTCCAAATTGTAGCATGCAATATCCTGTCATACATTTTATGATGTACATATGAGTCGCCCACCATTCTGCAAAGAAAGTAGGACCTACACTGTCGAGGGTTGAGGAGTGGATGTACCAGCAGCGAATGTAGAGACTTCCGACGCTGGGTAAACGTTGCGCATATCCCAGATAGCGATAATGTTGGGATCAGCGAGGGTTCTGTTCAAATTCGTCACGAATTCCTCATCACGGCGTGTTGACGAGTCCTGCATGAGCATCAGATATATATCAAAAGAATTCGGCGGCAAAAACACACCTGCAGCCAGAACTGACATAGAATGAGCCAATAAAAAACCAAAAACTTGGAGTGAGACACATACGAAATGCTTTTGGTCGGAGCTCTCGCCGAATTTGAGGACATAGTTCGTGCCCCAGCTACTTTGCGCAACCTTTTCCGACTTTGCATCGCCAGGAAACAAGATTAGATCCTCGCCCACTTCCCCTGTCATTCGGTCTTTCCACATGAAGTGTATGAGGCCGTCCTCATTGGTCAAGATAATCGCGCCTTTGGTGGGGGAGGCTGCGGTGATAATATCTTTAAGAGCGGGAGGGACGAGGAGTCTATAAGGACAAGTAAAATCTCAGTCTCTTGAAAAGAACTTCGTTAACGGTATGTCTACCTATAAGGACAAGTAAACTAGGAGGCGTTAGACTTGGTAAATACAGGTGACGATTTGGACTTACATCTCAGTGTCTTGAAAAGAACTGAGATGTCCATGCGCTACTACTGGCGCTTTTTGTAGTAAGTACGTTGACGACTGAATATATAAAAGAGAAACATGAATATTTGCAGGACGCGAGCCGACCTCACTGCGTCGCTCGCCCTTGTCCATTTTGACTTGTGCTCGTACCTCTCACTCATTGTCCGTTCCTGTATTGGATCTGTCAGTGTTCCTCGTCTCGGATCTCTCGGATTCCAACAGAGGCATCGACGAAGTTGGTTCCAGCGCGTCGAAAAGCACGACCAGCCTTGAAGGCAAGGATAGTTCGGCCACTAGTACTAGTGAGGTCGACCGACATTATAAACTCAGCTGGTCGTCAAACGACGCGTAATGCGTATCGGAGTTTGGAAATTGTGAAGACGTCTTCTCAATAAGTAACTTAAGTTATTATGTAATGGGTTCGTGTGACAGGCGTGAGTTTCGGTTTCATAAAAAAAGTGAAAAACACGCGCTATGAGGTCTAAGTATCATACCTCGCTGGCCGTGATGGTGCATTTTCAAGCGTGTCCATGATAATCTGTATTTGCAGATATCCATGGCTATGTACCAATATGCAATGCCATATTTTGATACTCATCGACTCAATCACCGAGCTTTCAGTCTCCCGTAAATATATGTGCACCTCTTCCTCCCCGTCTCAACGTAGCCTCCCCTCCATCAGCACACATTCCTTCTACATCAACCTCGTTTCCGCCCCCCTCTTCCACAGCCACGCCTTCAACACTATCCACACTATCCACTAGCTGGGTCTCGGCGCTCCTGTAATTCAGCGCCTAGTAACGTACCTCAGTCAACCTACATGCATGCAGCGCATCAGACGTCCAGCATCACGCGTGGCACCCATTTTGGCGCTCAGCCCTATATTCCATCATCCGGTGCCTCTGAATCTTTTCGGAAGGAGGGAGGGCACAACAGTGACACTGAGCGAGACCACTGCAAAGCTCATTCGCGATCTTTTGTTCAATGCATGCATTCAGTACTCACTCATATACTCTTCCAGATTTGTCCCCACCTTCCAGCGCTCACTCATCTTCTACGTATATGGACCCCGCTGTACTCGCTCGACCAGCACGAGCGTGCCATATTTTGCAGGTACCAGCTGAGTATAATTACATTGTCTCGCATACTCACTTGTTGGCCACCCTTGTTCAATTGTTCATCCATCACTAATACTATCAATTAAATCTCGTACATTCTTCACGTAAGGGTGTCTGGATTTTGTTTGTTCAGGGCTTGGAAGTCGTTCGAAAATGATAATCTCGGTAAGTACAGGATGTGGTAAGCGGCCACTCTCCGTGCACTTATAACGTTTGCTTCGTGCATTGAAAATATACCCACGCATTGCTCTAACCATGTTTCCCTCAGTTGATGGTCGCTTTGTTATCCTCGCCGTCTTACCTGCATCCTTTGTCTTTATCAAAGCCTTCACACGGTTAATTCAAAACAGGCAGAACAAACCTTGCCTTCGTCCTGGCCCAGTGCCGCTCCCACTGTTAGGGAACGTCTTATCTATCGACACCAAGGAGCCTTGGTTGACTTATACCGAATGGGCTGCTGCTCATGGTACGTGGGGAGATAGTATGCTGCATATGTGATGCAAATAATTATATCAGGAGACTTGGTTTTCGTGCGACTTCTGGGCCAGGAAGTCGTGGTGATCAATTCTCAGCACGTCGCAGAAGCCTTAATGGACAAGCGTTCTCGCATTTACTCCGATCGACCATACTTAGCCACAGTCGAGCCGTACGTTCTTCTGACATTCTTCTATTTCATCATTATGAAGTACAGGCAGATTTGGTTGGTCGGACATCTTTGCATTCACAGGCTATGGTGACGAATGGCGTCTTGCCCGACGACTTTTCCACCAATCTTTCCGTCCCGAATCTGCACTCAAGTTTCGTCCGATGCAGATCAAGAAGGCTCGTGAGATGGTCATCAACTTAATTGATGACTCTCAACATTATCATTCTCACTTTGCAACGTCAGTCGATGTGTTTGTAAACGTCGAAGGATTATTAACCTGTTCACAGATTCTCGTCATCAATTGCGATGTCAGTGACATACGGCTACCAAACTAGTCCTCGTGATGATCCTCTGGTTCGAATTGCGGAAAGTGCATTGGTTATTGGCCTTCAGGTAATGACCCCAGAGAAAGCGATATTACTTAAAATTTTCCCCTTCTGTGAGCTCATTGTTGTTGATGAGAAAGACTTGACATTCCGCGCTCTGATGCAGTGCTGAGGTTACCCGACTGGTGCTGGGGATCCGCGATCAAACGCGATGCTCAAGTTTCGACCCATCGCATGACTGAAATGACGGACCTGCCGTTCCAATATGCGCAGGAGCACATGGTGGGCATCTTTTTTAATCTAGTTCGGTCCTAGATATTGATCATGTACTTGCTAAGGCCGAAGACTTGTCCCTCGGCCAGGTTTCAATGGTATCAGACAATTTGCAACGGATGGAGAAGCTGGATCAGTCATCAAAACCCATCTTCGAGACTGCCTTAAAGAAAGCAGCTGCTACTGCTATTGTAGGTTCGTCAACACTTGACAAGGGACGTTGTATTCTTTGATAGATGTCTATGCAGGTTCATATGAGACGGTCAGCAGATGTCCGAATCGTAATGTCTGCTGCTCAACCCCTCCACAGACCACGTCGACCTTGATGACGTTTTCTCTCGCCATGGTATTGTATCCAGATATCCAGAAACGCGCACAAGCGGAGATCGACTCGGTGGTCGGAGCAGATCGCTTGCCTACATTTGAAGACAGAGCCTCGCTACCCTACGTTGAATCAGTCCTGCGCGAAACTTGGAGATGGCACCCCGTCGGAGTCCTTGGTAATCTTCCTCGCTGTGTCATTGCGCCTTTGCTGAAGGAAATTATGTAGGCGTTCCACATGCCACCTCGAATGATGATACATACGATGGTTATTTCATTCCGAAAGGTCTGCTGTTTTCGTCCAGTGAACAAATATTTTGTGATATTGTACATCAGGAGCGACCGTCATATCTAACATATGGTCAGATAGACCCTCTCTGGCTTTCAAAATACTGATGTTATGTTGCAGGGGCATTTCACGGGATGAAAAGCGGTACCCCCGATGCATCTAGCTTTATACCAGAGAGGTTCCTGGACGTCAATAATGCGTTGACGGATGATGACCCTGCTGAATACGTTTTCGGCTTTGGCCGGCGTGCATGTCCAGGTGGGTTGAGTTATTTCATTACCGTATAGAGCTAATACATCCTTTGATCAGGCCGACATGCTGCTGATGCCTCTGTATGGTCCGCTATTGTTACTATGCTGGCCACGGTGGAGTTTTCTTCTGCCAAAGATGACCAGGGCAAAGTGATTGAATTCACCCCCCAATTCACCACGGGACTCACTCAGTACTTGGTTTTTCTCGTATCATTCCATTTCCTCGGCACTAACAGTTCCATCGTTTTAGCTGCCCTGTGGTCTTCCCTTGCAATATCTCAGCACGCTCTCGTGCCCATTCAGAACTTGTGGATGTTTTCCGAACGGGAGTATGACATGTGTTCAGGTGAATGAATCGTATACATATGTTCCTTCTTTCTTCACTACTTGACTAATGTGTCAAACACTCGACAACCCTTTTTTGACCCCTTCTACTTATCTGTTTCGTGTACATGCCATGTGAAATATGTAACATTACTGACATTCAACTACCTGCTTGCGCGTGCGCGAGACGCAACTTTCATTTCCTGTACAGTCGACTCCTGAGTACTAAGTACCTCGAGACAACGAAACTCACACACCCTATAAAGGAAGCTATTCAAATCTGGCACCCTCATTTGCTCGTCTGCTTGTGATAACACCATTTACTCATACCTCCTCATGATCTCCTGCCCCCGCCATCTTGGATGACCCAATTTCGTGTTGAGGATGGAGGACTTGTCGCCCAGAGGAAGCACTCAAGCTTGCAGTTGAAGCATCTTCTACCTGACTGTATACCCCGCTCACGGCCCCAACCCAGTGAGTGCTACGCATTCTCAATTCACTATAAATGTGTTGTGAATGATCTGCATTCCAAGGGTCAAGACCATTACACTCGCTCTCGGACCGTTCAATAGCATGGCATACACTCTGGGCCCGCATGAGACGAAAGAGACCAATTTCTCCCTTGATTGGGTCAAATTATCCCAGGCTCGCGCAGTGCGCACGTCATGAAATACTAGGCGTGCTGGTTCACGAGGTCGTGGATCACTATCGGTCCAGTGCAAAAGAGACATGTCCAGGGTGTCTTATCGAGGTGTGCACGTTCTGATATCCTCCTTTGAGTTCAAATGTTGTCTTCCCTTCCGAACTACTGGTAGATTTCGTAAGGCTCACCGCTTCACGCTGGTTTTGCACTACCACACTGGAGACCTAGAGCTGAGGAGAAGTAGGACGCAGGGTACGATGCTGCGGCGTACTTCCTCGACTAGATCGAGAAGCGCTGTAGCGAGGAGGGACTATCTGAAAACTTAAGGAGAGAGCATGTGAGATATACATAGGTATGTGATAGTACATATAGCTTCATCGTGATACTATAACAGAGAGTAATCAACATGTACAGGTCCGATCTCTTCAGAATCTTTCAGGCAGTCCTTCGGCATCAGCGTCATCCATTTCTTACTTTGAATTTCTGGACCCTTTGTCCCAAAGTACCTCTCGTTCTCGAAATTCCACTCATAGTTCGAGCGCACCCAGTTTCCCAAGCCATCGCAGTACTCTCTCATCTGCGAGTCAATGGGCTCTCCCCATTTTGGAACGGCTGCCATCGCCTCCAAGAACTTTTTCTGGTTTTCCTTATGGAGATCCGCCACCCATAACATGGCACCGTTGACGTCCATATCAAGTTCGCGCATGATAATCGTTATGAAGTTGTGAGTAGCATCTCCTCGTGCTTGCTCCAAATTGTAGGATGCAATGTCCTGTCATACATTTTATGAGTGTCTTTAGCGTGGTCACCAGAAAAATCACCGACATTATCAATAATGATCATGTCCATGGATGCGATAACCATGGTCTCAATTGTCGGGTGGGACATGACTTCGTCTGGGATATCCAGGCCCAACTCCAAAAGAGCGAACAAAACCTTCATTGCGATTGTCTCGCGGCGCACATCGATGTAGCTTTGAATGTCACGGATACGATGTTCGTTTCGGTCAATTGCCTGTTGTATCATGCCCTCTAGAAATGAGTCGAGTACTGTGATGAACCGCTTCTGTGACTGCGCACTAGCATCGCGTATGGTGCGCTCCCAGGTTCTGTCACTGAGATAAATCTCTGACTGAATATCAAACAGCAAAGCACTCACTGGCGCATCATTTCTCCACCGACCCATTCTCCTTTGGGACGTGGTTTATGGGGGTTATGCAAAGCATCCATGATAGCGTTCTTCTGTTCGCGGACACCACTTGGCTTTGACACATCTGAGTATTCATCTATGACGTATAAAATCCTTATTATGTTGCAGATGTTACGAAGATGCACTACCAGTGGATGGGTTTCTCAGTAAGTTATCGGTTGGAATCATGGCTCACCTTTGCTCGCGATTGGGTAGCCCAAACAACTCATGAGATCTAATAAATGACTTGTGAAAAACATGCATGTTGACAGGACTATCATGCAACCATGTCTTACCGCAATGGATGCGTTCAAAGGCATCTAGTACTGTAGCACTGTTAAAGGCTTTACAGCTCGCAAACCAAGCTGCAGATTCGACCTTGACTTCGAGATAGTGCTGATTGAGACGACGGGGCCATGGCCACGTTTCGGAGACCGTGTCAGGTATGAAGATCTTGGTACTAGCTAATTCCCCAGCAGTGGGGCCATCATAGGGGACAAACATGCTGATCAGAAGGCTCTCTGGCTGGCGTTTATACGTTCCCTGGCGGCTGTATTTATACGGTGGCTGGTACCCTGTTTTTTTTAATTAAAAAAACCATCATATTTATTGTCCTTTGGGGTCGTAGACCCTATGTTGGACATGGCCCTATTGGAGTGCGGGGGGCTTACTCCCGGATTTCTATCGTAATGGTACCCTGTTTTTTTTTAAAAAAAAACCAATTCATGTCCATGTGGGGTACAGTACCCTATGTAGGACATTACTAACTAGAAACGGGGGACACCTGTGTCCCCCACCGCATCTCCGACTTCGCAAATTGCCCTGATGGAGGGGTGACCTCCATCAGTCCGCCGTTCCCGCCGGCCGTTTTAGATGCGCAAGTCTTCCAATCCGCGGGGCCGTTAATGTGCGTTTCGTGGTATGGTGGTCCCTGGCGATTTCTGTGGATGATACAAGTACTCGGGTGTGACACCGGGTGGTACCCTGTTATCATTCAGACCTCTCTTGGTTCCTTCGAACTCAAACCCCGAGCAAACAAAGTCTGGACGCCCTCACGTCATTCACAACGAAAAAAAAAACCCTAAAATCTGCTTGTCGAATCGGATCGTAGCGCCGCTGACGCGCCAGTTCCCGACTCCACCGGCCCTTGCCATCTTCTCATATGTGAAATTCTTCTCCGTTCTGTCGTCCTCACCCAATCTCTTCGATTTTTTTCACATGAATTTCCTATGTGTCTCCATTGCTCTTAGACTATTCTCAACGTGAAAGATCCGAATGATAACAGGTTACCAGAAACCGTCCGAATCGGAGTGAGTTACTTATAGTTACCGTGCGGAGCAAGGTCACTTAGAATGTTGCGTGATTTGAACAAACAAAGACTTGTTATGGAAAACAAAGGAACCTCACACAGCGAAGAAAAAACGACATCATGAAATCTGGGATGTATAGCTCCTGTGCAGTTAATCATAATAGTTTTCTCTTACTACAATCACCACTCATACATAATGTATCCCTCCACATATCTAGCGTGTATCCAACAACAACGCTGTTGGACGATACGATACGTACGCATGGTCTTGTCCCGGAGGATTAGCCTCCGGGACTTCTCTTTCTTTTTTGATCTTCATCACCTTCGACCACCATCCACCGGGGTAACCACCACCGGTGGCTTCTTCTCTTCTCGTACCTCTCCATATCCGATTCTACCTCAGCGTTGTTTACATAACACTTCCGCTGAGGTACGTATATCACTAATACTCGTACTCATTCTTGCTAAAATGTAATCTAGACTTCGTCTAGGTAAATGCAAATATCAGCGTTGTTTAACACTTCCGCTGAGACTTCGTCTAGCTTACAACAAACGCCTTCATCGATATCGAGAAACAAAACGCAAGAACACAGGACAACATGCCGGCGGCTATTCGTGCTTACATGTAAGGGGTTCTGAATTATCCAATGTCCTGTAATGTGTCTCGTCCATGAAGAATTTTATCCGGCTACTCTAATGTGGAGACGCAGACGTCCCGGGTCAGCGAAAATCAAAGTCATCTGAAAGGTCACCGTGTCGCATTCGAATCAAAATGTATTTCAAGTTATATCTTGTTGGCCCAAATAAACTAAATCCACTCGCTCCGCACGGTCACAAGTCGGCAACGCCGACAGTTGTTCAAATGTACGAATCTCCACCGGTTAACTTAAGTGGAGAATGGTGAGATCAAATCTCGAGGTGGGTTAGGCGATAGCCTCCCTCGCACCTATGCAACCCCTAATCACATCTGAATATAGGGAGAGCTGGAACCTAGTAGATGGCTAACGGAGACAATAAATATCAAATGATCTGAATCAGACTTACAGGAGCGCTGCTTTGCTCCCAAAAAGAAGTCTGATTACCCGTAGCTAGGGCATCAATGTCTTCTAGATCCATAGGTACTGACTCAGTCACTGTGATCGCCGTCGTTTTTCGAGGTTTGAAACTATGCTTGACGTATCCTCTCCACTCTATTGTCGAGCTACAATCTGATATTGTAACTTTTTTTCTTCTGACGCGCTAGGTACAGGATGTGTAGTAAGCGACTCTCAGTGCAGTTATAACGCGCACCGAATATCTACACATGCATCTGTCCAACCATGTTTCCATCAGTTGATGGTCGCCTTGCTATCCTCGCCGTCTTACTAGTACCCGCATCCCTCGTTGTCATCAAAGCCTTCAAGTGGTTAGTTCGGAACAGACAGAACAGACCTTGCCTTCCTCCTGGCCCAATGCCGCTCCCACTGTTAGGGAACGTCTTATCTATCGACACCAAGGAGCCTTGGTTGACTTATACCGAATGGGGTGCTACTTATGGTACGTGGGGAGATAGTATAGTGCATATGTGATTCAAATAATTATATCAGGAGACTTGGTTTTCGCGCGACTTCTAGGCCAGGAAGTCGTGGTGACCAATTCTCAGCACGTTGCAGAAGCCTTAATGGACAAGCGTTCTCGCATATACTCCGATCGACCATACATAGCCACAGTCGAGCCGTACGTTCTTTTAACATTCTTCTACTTCATCCTTATGAAATACAGGCCCTGGCAGATTCGGTTGGTCAGTCAACTTTGCAGCAGCAGTTTATGGCAACGAATGGCGTCTTTGCAGGCGGACTCTTCCACCAAACGTTTCGTCCCGACTCTGCACTCAAGTTCCGTTTAATGCAGATCAAGCGGGCTCGTGAGATGTCCGTCAACCTAATTGATGACCCTCAACACTATCATTCTCACTTTGCAACGTCAGTCGATGTGTTTGTAAACTTTGAACGATTATCAACCTGTTCATAGATTTTCGTCATCAGTTGCGATGTCAGTGGCATACGGCTACCAAACTAGTCCTCGTGATGATCCTCTGGTTCGAATCGTAGAAGATGCAATGGCTATTGGCGTTAAGGTCATGACCCAAGAGAGAGCAACCTTGCTAAAACTCTTCCCATTCTGTGAGCTCATTTTCGTTGATGAGAAATACTTGACATTTCGCGCTCTGATACAGTGCTGAGTTTACCTGACCGGTGCTGGGGATCCGCGATCAAACGCGATGCTCAAGTTTCGACCCATCGCATGACTGAAATGACGGACCTGCCGTTCCAATATGCGCAGGAGCATATGGTGGGCATTTTTTAAAATCTAGTTCGGTCCTAGATATTGATCATGTACTTGCTAAGGCCGAAAACTTGTCCCTCGGCCATGTTTCTATGGTATCAGACAATTTGCAACGGATGGAGAAGCTGGATCAGGCGTCAAAACCCATCTTCGAGACTGCCTTAAAGAAAGCAACTGTTAGTACTATCATGGGTTTGTCAACTCTTCATAAGGAACGTTGTGTTCTTTGATAGATATCTGTGCAGGTTCATATGAGACGGTCAGCAGATGTCCGAATCATATTGTCCGCTGCTTAACCTCTTCAGACCACGGCGACCTTGATGACTTTTGCTCTCGCCATGGTATTGTATCCAGATGTTCAAAGACGTGCACAAGCGGAGATCGACTCAGTGGTTGGAGGAGATCGCTTGCCTACATTTGAAGACAGAGCCTCGCTACCCTACGTTGAATCAGTCCTGCGCGAAACTTTGCGATGGCACCCCATTTTACCCATTGGTACTCTTCCTTGCCGAGTGGTCTCGCCTTCACTAAACACAATCTTATAGGCGGACCACATGCTACTTCAAGCGACGATATATTCGATGGCTACTTCATTCCCAAAGGTCTGCCGTTTTCGTCTAGTGAACAAATATTTAGTCATATCGTACATCAGGAGCAGCTGTGATATGCAACATATGGTCAGATAGATCCTCTCCGGATTTCAGATTTTTGATGTTATATTGCAGGGCCATTTCACGGGATGAAACGCGGTACCCCGATGCATCTAGCTTTATACCAGAGAGGTTCCTGGACGTCGATAATGCACTGACGGACGATGACCCTGCTAGATATGTTTTCGGCTTTGGCCGGCGTGCATGTCCAGGTGGGTTGAGTTATTTCATTACCGTATAGAGCTAATACTTTCTTTGATCAGGCCGATATGCTGCTGACGCCTCTGTGTGGTCCGCTATTGTTACTATGTTGTTCACGATGGAGTTCTCTTCTCCCAAAGATGACCAGGGGAAAGTAATCGAAGTCACCCCCGGATTCACCACGGGACTCATTCAGTACTTGGTTTTTCTCGTATCATTCCATCTTCTTGTCACTAACAGTTCTATTGCTATAGCTCCCCTATGGTCTTCCCTTGCAATATCTCAGCACGCTCTCGCGCCCATTCAGAACTTGTAGATGTTTTCCGAACGGGAGCATGACACTCGACAACTTTTTTGACCCTTCTCCGCAAATTTTTACTTAGCTCTGTTTTGTGAAATATGTATCATCTACTAGCATTCGACTACCTGCTTGCGTGCACGAGACGTAATTGAGTATCAAGTATAGTCTCGTAGGCAAACACGATAGAAGACAGTTCACTGAGTAGACGTCACGGACTCACGGTACGGTGCAACTGGCGCTTGATCAGACTTACTCCAGTCCGACTACGTCGCCTGCAAGGAAACCGCGTCGTCATTACTATCAATATCAACACGATAACGACATAGTAAGTAACAAGTAAGTAACACATAAAACAGAAAAAAAAATAACAAACAAAGATGAATAACAGTATGCAGATAAAAAGTATATCCACACCAGCCAAAGCAACGCGAGAAGTGCAGTGCAACAACAAAGTGGATACAACGCACAACAGCCTCGGGGGAAATAACAGGAAAAATAATGAAAAACAACAAGACGAACAAATGAAACGAAGGTGATACGAACACCTCTTGCAAGTATCTAAAATCCAGTAAACGAACGCAACGCGCCAAACACCCTCCCCGCTAACCCCACCCCCTGAGGTCCAGCACTAGGACCAGCAGACGGAGGATCAATCTCGTACCCACCTTCCAGCACCTCCATCATCCTATTCACATCCATCTCGCTGGCCTTCTTATCCCCCCAGAACTGCACAAGAAACCGATGTCCAGTAGAAGACACCCGGTACTCGAGGACTTTACACAACACCAGTTTTCCGAGGGTGCTGCTTGGATCAGGGACGATGAGGAGGAAGGCTTTGTTGACGAGCTGTAGTGGATTTGTGGCGAAATCGTGGAGACGTTCGGGGGTGAGTTGTCTGTGGGGACGACGGGCGAGGGCGGGGGCGATGGGTTCTAGAGATGAAGAGAGGTCGCTTTCTTTTGGGAGGTCTGGAGAGGGTTCTGTCATCGTACAGGCATCGCGGAAATCTCGGGCTTTGGTAAATGGGAAGAGAGCGGGGGGCATGGCGGCGTCGAAGTCAAAATTGGGGTGGCTATCGGGCTCGAAGTGTGGGTGGGTGATGCTCGCGCCGTCGCTGCTCGCGCTGTTGCGGTCAGCTTTGGTAAGAATTTCGTGGAATGTGGTGGAGTAGTAAGACCCCACTGGTGGATTCGTATCAGGGAGGCATAGCATGAAATCGCCAGGACCTGGGGTTGGGTCAACGGATGGAGGGAGAGATGGGTGGATGCTAGGACCGAGAAGCGGGCCTGGCTCGACACTTGACATGGAGCCATTAGCTGCTTCGTTGCGCATCGCCAGCTTCCTTCGCGCACTACCAACATGATTGAATTGATGAAGCGACGTAGCAGTTATATGTTCGACTCACCGAGAATTACGGGCATTAACACGCTTCCTCTCTTTCATTTTCTGAGCTTCTAATTCATCACTAATGGGAATCAATACGTCAGCTAGTTGGATTGAGGCGGGGAACACATACATCTCGCCATTTTTTATTCTTTCCTTCAGCCGCTGCCTGTATTTTTTATTTGCCTCACGATGTTTGTCTGATGTTTTGTGACCTGTCTGGAAAC
Source organism: Suillus subalutaceus (assembly GCF_016647625.1). Classification (NCBI taxonomy): domain Eukaryota; kingdom Fungi; phylum Basidiomycota; class Agaricomycetes; order Boletales; family Suillaceae; genus Suillus; species Suillus subalutaceus. The sequence goes on from NW_024540417.1 coordinate 59,198, forward strand.
AAGTTGAACGAATAAACAGGCCAGAATGGCTGAGAACAACATACCGAGTTATTGTGACTATTCATCATCGCTGAAATGCCTTCTGTATCCACTTCCATTGCATCCCTTGCATAATCAGACCCAGGGTCTACGCCAGAAGCTGGGGAAGGTAAGGCTCCTGCTGAGGATGGAGTGGGATATTGAACCTGAGGTCGGCGAGCAAGCTGCGACTCAGAAGCCATTGCTAGCGAGCGCTGAACAGGACGTAGAGTAGTTGAGGTGGACAGTGAAGCGTGTGATGACGCGGGAGGAGGAGTAGGATAACGCGGAGAAGCGGAAACTGAGGTATTTGCTAATGCTGCGGATTGCGCGGATAGGGCTGATAAGGCTGCTGCATTAGCAGTTGGGTGTCACAGATGCGGGGAGTTGTGTGGTCGATGAGGTACGCGCTGCAGCTGCAGGGTCGGCGACATGATTTGGAGGTGGTGGGGGTGGTGGGAAAGTGTAAATAGGTGGAGCAGGTAAGTGCGCAGATGATACAGGTGCAGATTTTGGTGCAGAGGTAGCTGGCGTAGGCGCGGACGGAGGAGGCCGTAGAGGAGCAGTGGATGTAGATTGTGATACATTGGATGTCGTTGGCGGTGGTGTACGTATCAGTGGGGTAGGTGCGGGTATGGGGGTGCGTATGGATGAGGTGGGAATAGGAGCACCAGCACCAATATTGATACCAATAGCGGGTGCAGAGGCGGTAAGAGACGATTTAGAAGCGTTATTTGTGATAGATAATGTCGTTGAATGTCCTGCAACTGATGCTCTTGGCAAGCGGATTGTCAGTGGTGTACGAACGCGAGGCTGAGCAGTACTAGTACTGTTAATCGGTTCTGCTGATGCTGCCGCAGGTCCCTTGGAACGCGTATACGGTGTAGCACGAGTTGGCGAAGAATTGGTTGCTGGTGCAGGAGATGACGATGAAATATCATGGGTATGAGTGGACGCTGTAGTTTTTGCGCGTGTCTGCGGCATGCCTGGAACAAGAGCTATAAAATTTGAGCCTGGTGAAGCCTGGGAAGCCCGATTTTCGAGCAATGATAAAAGAGGAGGCAACAATATTGCGGTCGTAACAATCCCTGCAGCTCAGAGTCAGACTGATTCAAGGATTTTGGGAGTAACCACTGCGTCTCGTACCACCTTGGGCCCAGCTAGATATCAAAGTTAAAAAAGAAAAAGAGCGTGAACACTTCCGTTCAGCTCTTTCCATCTTTGGTGCGAACTTTGTTCAACTGGCTTTTTTCCGACAAACGTCGTCAGCTCATCGTGAGACTCGGGCAGTGCGTCGAACCTAACCGTTGCCAGAGGGTTCCTAATACCTGAGCAAATGCCCAGGACCATTTTCTGCTCATGTGCATTGACATTGACTATCCAAGCCAAGAAGGAACGACTGTCTTCTCTGGTAGACACCCACACTTGCAAAACACATCAATTGCAGGTATGAGTTGCAGAAAAAACCTAGCATGAATAGGATGACTGCTCTCCCATCTAGTCAGACGTTGATAGAAGGAAGAGTCATTCACATCCGCCAACACAAGTTTACCTTGAGTTGATTTATCGGGCGTTCGGGAGTCTGGCAGATTAGGGCTTGCGCGAGGGCACAAGAAACTTGATCTGCATTCAATTGTCTTTGATACGATAGGTTCGTAGTACACACTTAACAAAGCGCCATAGTATTCTGACAGTCCCTCCTAAATTGGCTGTATGGCTGCAAGGTACGAAGTTTTCATATGCTGTGTGCCGTATCTTCCGACAAACATAAAATCGTCGTACTACGAGGGGAGGCAAGAGTTCACATTCAACCCCGTCGTGATGGCGAGAGGTGGTACACATATCTCCTGGCATTCCGAGTCAACGCTGCATGCTGCACTGGAAAGAGTACACCAACAATTTGAGCGACGAGTCTTATGATGATGTCTTCAATACTCTTGGACTCGAGGAACCCAAGGCGAGAACCAAAGGGCTCGTTGAGTCTGTCGAGAGCACCTATCGGGTCACTAACGAATTGGATAGACAAGGTGGCATTGATCTGCTTCTATTCTACGCTGGAGCCGGCACAGCCCCTGCTACGCTTCACTGGCTTGAAGTTCCACGAATTCTTCTGTGAGAAGAAAGTTCACATTGTTCTTGCAATCACAATCTTCGAAGGAGAGCAGAGGATAGAGGACGGGCGCCTTCGAGCGATATCATATCCAAGTCGCTAGCCATGTGTGCATCACTGCTGCTAATAGATTAAACGGCAGACACAGAGATCTCTGAAGAACCGAACGTCCCGCGGCCCTCTGGAAAGATTATTTACTGCCGACAGGCGGAAGCAAGCATGGATAAGAGGGGCATATGAGAAGCTCTCATCTGATGGAGCGTTGCAGTATGTCTCCAAAAGTTGCAAAGAGTGGGCTAATGTAATCAAGCAAGACGTTTATGGATGTTTTTGCCGATACGTCGAACGTAGTACTGTAGGACTGCCTCACAAGCAGTACCTGCCCAGGCTGACACCTTTTCAATGAAGGGGTCGATCCCTTTAAAGGAGACCTGTCGTTTTCCGCATCATAATCAACTTCGCAAGTCCCTGCACCGTGAGGATACGATGTATCAAAGCACTCGGGACACCGACTGAGAGGGTCGGGCTATAGGCAACTCGGTCAGTGGTACCATGGTCCTTACCAGGCGTCAGTTTGTGATCACTCGTTAGATGGGGTTAGACCCTTCCTTCCAATGTCGATTGTATGGGTCGCATTTGACTCCGGATCAGAGATGAGGTGACCTACTCTTGGTGCGACCTGCTTTTTTCGTCTTTCGTCTATCGCGCAGCATTACCCTTGTAGTTGTGGCGCCCCGGATTCTGTATTTGCATGTACTGTGGTAGCATGATGTTTGCGCTCTTCTTTCTGTAATCACGGGGTTGCACATACCGCACACAAAATACAAGGCATCTTATAAACCTAATTAAATCATTCCAGGTGACAATGTTAATTTCTTTCGTACGGTGCGAAGTTAGATCGTCCTGAGTTGGTCAACGACTGATTCGCAGGGTATTGAAATTCAGTGAGGCCACGAATCTCGTATAGAGTGTGACGAGGGAGGGGTCTACATCAGAAAAACGAATATAATTTGACATCATCGAGTTCGAAATTGGCTGAAAGAAAAGTTGAAGTGGACGGGTTCATCGTCAACACTGATCAATATGATCCATTACATACATAGGAAGATGGACACAGCCCCGGTCGAAGACCTGAGTGATTCGTTAACACAGCACTTGAGCTGTGATGCAAACACGTGGATAACACATGGGATACACACCATAGTACATGACTTAAAACAACAGATACCCAACTTCTTCGGCTCCAAACCAAACGTCCACCGTTTCAGTGTACAGTCCGTCCTTCGCATTGGTGATCGGAGTGTCTAAATTGGTTTGAACAATTTGTGGTGAGTGATACTCTAGGCTGTAAAGCGACTACTCGCTTACCGGCAACTTGGATAGCGCAAATATTTTCGCACTACACCACAGCAAGACCTACATACGTAGTCCCTAGGCCATCCTGTGGGTCAAGGCTGAATTACTGTAAGCATGCGTTCTCGTCAGCTATACCTCGTGCTTTTATTGACAGAAATGGGCCAGTCGACTGTCTTTGTCATTGTCGGATAACCCATTCTCATTCAAATATCTAGGCGGGCTTCTTGCATAATCCACTTGAGAGCGCCATCATGGATTCTCTGACTGATAATACACAAGCGGTCACGCCCAGGAAGACGATGCGGGGCCATACCGACCAGGTACGAGGTGTTCTGCACCTACCTGGCGGACGGCGCATCATCACATGTTCGGAAGACGGCTCACTGCGACTATGGGACTTGGAGAGCGGCGCACAGATCAGCGACGACTGGCGAGACAAGGGCGACAAGGCAGCGGTGTTCACCATAGCATTGTCTCCAAACGGGGATACCGTTGCGAGCGGAAGCGATGATGGAAAAGTGAGGTTGTGGGATGTCGAGACGGGGGAGGTAATTGCCAAATGGACAGGGCACACTGATTGGGTGCGGTCAGTAGGCTGGAGTACAGATGGTCAACGAGTGGTTAGTGGATCCGACGACGGGACGGTAAGGGTGCGGGACGTCAAAAGCGGGAAAACAGTCCTGGAAATCAAGACCGGGAGCCAGTGGGTGTTGACAGTCATCTACTCACCCAATTCAACAAAAATCGCGACTGGCGTACACAACGAGAGCGGTGTAAAAATCTGGGATAGCGAGACAGGCGAGCTGCTCGCTACACTCAAACACGATTATCAAGTTTGGAGCGTGGTCTCGTGGACATCAGATGGAAAGAGGCTTGTCTCCGCGTCTTATGGCTCGATTAGGATATTCGACACTGCCACTTGGCGGCGGGTCGCCATCTTGGAGGGCGGCACATTTGATGTCCACACCTTATGCTTGTCTCAGAACGGCCGCCTCCTTGCGAGTGCATCTGATGATCAGACAGTGCGTCTGTGGAATCTTACCAAGAGTATCCCAGTCGGTGCACCTCTCCGGCATGAAGGCAATGTGAGATGTGCAGCCTTTTCCGTTGATGGAAAGCTACTAGTCACCGGTTGCGACAACAATATGTACGTGTGGGACATCTGTGGCATCCTTAAACAAGCAGGTTTTGAAAACCTACTGTCCCTTCCTAATGTGAGTGTAAATGCCATGACTTTTCACCAAAGACCACGATAATATCCTATTCGTAATAGATCGTAGCTGGAAGCCCGTTAAGGAATGTGCGTGATGTGTTTTTAACCTTTCCAACCATCTAAGATCGATGTTCTAGAGTAATGCAGCACGGCGCCCAGCCCAGCTCAAGAATGCCCATCGAGGACTGCCAGGCTTTTTCGATGACGCACCCCATGTGTGTTTTCAACGGTTTTGTTAATCACTTCTCGTTCTGACATGTGTGCTCTCAGTCGTCCGCGACCCGCGACATCCATCATCGTTCCTCTGCGCGCCGCCGCCGCTCTCTCTCAACCTCTTCTGGGAGTCGAACTACGCTCTTCAGCCGCATTCCAGCGCTCTTTCGACATTCTCGCCCCAAAACTGGCGAAGCAATCGAATTCCAACAACACCCAAGGCAAAGCATCTTCTCTCGTCGCAGTCATCTTACTGTTGAAGTTCCTGCAGTACAGGACAGAAAGGTACGACTTCCTCCACATACGTCTGAAACCACCATGGTTCAATATATTCTCTACAGCCGTTGGCTGTCGCTCTGCGGCCAGGAAAACGAACACAGCAGCAGCATAGGCAATCGCGAGCCCAGGCGTTGTCATCGTTAACTCAGCCTGCCGCTCCCTTGACGTCCACAACACCCGCTCCAGGTACTAACATCACCACACCAGATGCAGCAACTGCACAGTGCCGACCTATCCCATTGTGGGCTCGTCTTGTGCTGTTCCTCTGTTGCGCATCTCCTGCACACGCCAATGGCCATTGATACTGCACTTGTGGACAACTAAGTCATATTTGATTCGAGTTTTTTTGCGCTCTTATTTATTATCTCTTATCTCTTTCTCTACACCTTCAAGCTTCGCTACTCTATGAATCGTGTGTTCTCGTCGTGAGGCTCGTGGGGTGCGTTCGCACCTTTTTATGTTTTTTTTGTTTTGTTTTGGATCCTTGTTTATTGTCCTGTGGGGCGGGGCCCTATGGTGGACACTACCTACAATATCGTACTTTGCTAAATATGTGTCGTGGCTCTGGTGTGTTGATACTAATCAATGGTCCGTGCGAGAGCAGGGACGGTGACGCCGTCTTAAGGCGTTGGAATATTGTGTTACATCTTGGGTGCGCTTCTCCTCCCCTCTGGCTGCTTCCTCTTTCTTTCTACCTCATTCCTTCTCCTTTGGGGGGGGGGGGGGGGGGGTGACGTCTCCGAAGACCTGTTCCATCCTTCTTGTGCGCGCAATGTATTTGAGTGTGGCTCTAATTCCTTTGCTCTCGTTCAGAAGATACTTGATGTGGAACTGGCGTGGTCCTACTTCCATACGGAGTGCATTGCGTTGTCTGATGAAATTGGGGCATACTAATAAGAAGTGGTGGACGGTTTCTTCATGGGCGTGGCATTCCTGGCATGTTGCCGACGGCGCTCGGGCTATGCGGTGAAGGTGTTTATTGAGTGCTATGTGGCCGGTGCGTAGTTGGAAGAGCAGCGTTCCGTGTTTTCTTGGTAAGTCTGCGATTTTGCTGGCGAATTTCTTGGACGGGGCCGTGTGATCTATGGATTGAAGTCGGGTGTAGCGGGGTGATTCTTTCATGATGCTAGCGGCTTCGTCTTTGATCCTGCCATAGAACTGCTGTTTGAGTGCGGATTTGCTTTGCGGGAGGATTCTGATCGCGCCGTTTCTGGTCAGGAGTGACTTAGGGAGTTCGTGCGCATCTGAAGAGTCTCCTGACGCGGCTTTCTTCGCTTCCTCGTCCGCTGCCTCGTTGCCTGGTATGCCTTTGTGACCCGGTGACTGCCGGATGACTAGTTTTCTCCCGTCCTTGTGGGGTATCAGGTTGCGCAGGTCGTCATGGAACGTGTCTGCTAGGTGGTGGTCTGGTCTTGATTGGAATGCTGTCATGGCGAGTATCGCTGCTTGGTTGTCTACTCCTAGCGCCATTGTCCCCCCCCCGTTGCCTCCTTCCTCTTTCAACAGCTGGATTGCCAGGATCATCCCTACCAGCTCGGCCTCATATACGGTGTGTTCTTCATCGCTTCCCAAATGCAATCGCTTCCTTCTCATCACCTCCTCTCCCCTCATTAGTATTGCTGCGCCTCCTACTCCCCCGTCTACTGAAGATCCGTCCGAATATACCCGTAGGTCCTCCATGGCGAGTATGTCGTCTTCTACGGCTTGCTGCGTTGATTCTGCGATCTGCGTGTTGACGTCCGGTTCCCACTTGGGGTAGTGTCTGACCGGTTCGATCTTCTCGATTTTGGATGGATCAATCTGAAATTCGTTCATCAGTCTATGTAAGGGTGAAGGATGCCGCTTTCTCCCCTGGAACTCTCGCTTTTCACTGTATTCATATGCTTTCTTGCTTTCTTTGGCTAGCACCCCCCTTTTTATGTAAGGACCGTCATCCTTGTCCCATTACATCGTGGGTTGTTCGTAGCGCTCCACCAATATTTCCATTTACTAACATTCATCGTCACTCGGAATATCGATATCGAACTAGATGCCAGCTCATTTCAACACATTTTTCTACAGAGTTTGAGACTGGGTACAGTATTTAGTCTTTCTATACATATATTGCAATCCAATTCAGAGAAGATCTCCTGGATGGATATGAGGACGTGGCGAAATATTGCAAGGGAATACCATCAAGGAGCTAAAGCGATGCAACTGTTAGTGACTGGATGATGGGATGACGAAACAAAACTACCAAACAAGTCCGGGGTGGAATTGAGGGGTGAAGTCGATCACTTTGCCCTGGTCATCCTTGGCGAAAGAAAAGTCCACCGTGGCTAACATGGTCACGATAGCAGTCCACACAGAAGCATCACCGGCATACCGCCCTGATTAAAAAAAGGGATTAGCTTATCACATGCCATATAGCATTGAAGTGGATCAACCCACCCGGACATCCACGCCGGCCTAAGCCGAAAACGTATCCCGCGGGGTCATCATCCGTCAACGCGCCGTTGACGTCTAGGAACCTCTCCGGCATAAAACGAGATGCGTCAGGGTACCGCTTTTCATCTCGTGAAATGGCCCTGCAATGTGACATCAGCATCTCGAACCCCGTGGAGAGTCTAATAGTATCTAACCAGGTGTTACACATGACGGTCGTTCCTGATATACGATATTACAAATGATTCGTTCAACGGATAAGAATAGCAGACCTTTCGGAATGAAAAAACCATTGTATGTATCGTCACTCGAAGTGGCATGTGGAACGCCTACATAATTATCTTTAGCAAAGGCAGAATCATACAGCGAGGAAGATTACCGAGAGGTAGAATGGGGTGCCATCGGAAAGTCTCCCGCAGAATTGATTCAACATAAGGTAGTGATGCTCTGTCCTCAAACGTAGGTAAGCGATCTCTTCCGATCACCGAGTCGATTTCCGCTTGTGCGCGTCTCTGGACATCTGGATACAATACCATGGCAAGAACAAAAACCATCAAAGTCGAAGAGGTCTGTGAAGAGGTTAAGCAACACACGATATGATTGGAACACCACTGACCGTCTCATATGAACCTGCATAGTATATTTGTCATGGGTACAACAACCTTCACAAAAAGGTAACGTACCCATAACACCAGCTACAACTGCTCTCTTTAAGGCAACTTCGAACATCGGTTTGGATGCCTCGTCTTGCTTCTCCATTCGTTGCAAATTTTCTGCCACCATCGAGGACTGGCCGATGAACGAGTTTCCAGCCTTTGCAGGAATATAATCAACGTTTAGCTCCGAACAAGATTAAAAAACGATTCTTACCATATGCTGTTGTGCAGATTGAAACGGCAAGTCCCTGATTTTATTCATATGATCGGTCGAAAATTGAGCATCGCGTTTGATCGAAGATCCCCAGCACCAGTCAGGTAACTTCAGTACTGCATGAGGGTGTGGGATATCAGGTCTTTCTCATCAGCGGGAGTGAGCTCACGGAAGGGGAAGAGTTGAAGCAAGATTGCTTTCCCTGGGGTCGTCATCTCAAGGCCAACAGCCACTGTATTTTCCATCATTTGAACCAGAGGATCCTCACGAGCGCTGGGCTCGTAGTCATATATAGTAGACATCCCAACTGATGACGAGAACCTGTGGATAAGTTGACAATCGCTTGATATTTGCAAACACATTGGCTAACGTTGCGAAGTGGTTATGATAATGTTGAGGGTCATCGATCAGGTTGACGATCATCTCGCGAACCCGTCTCATCTGCACCGGGCGAAGCTTGAGTACAGAATTAGGACGAAAAGCTTGGTGGAAGAGTCGTCGAGAAAGACGCCATTCGTCACCATAGCCTGTGAATGCAAAGGTGATCGCCGACCAGCCAAATCTGGCTGCATCTCAGACTGATTGAATGAAAAATATTAAAACAACGCACTGTTCGGCTGTAGCGAAGTATGGTCGATCGGAGTAAATCTCAGAACGCTTGTCCAACAAGGCTTCTGCAACATTCTGGGAATTGATCGATATGACTCCCTGGCCTAGAAGTCGCACGAAAACCAAGTCTCCTGATATAATGGTTTGCACCACATATGGGCCATACTATTCGTCCACGTACCATAAGCAGCATGCCATTTCGTATAAGTCAACCAAGGCTCCATGCCGTCAATAGACAAGGTGTTCCCTATCAGTGGGAGCGGCACTGGGCCAGGAGGAAGGCGAGGCTTGCTCTGACTGTTCTCAATGAACCGCCTGAGGGCTATGATGACAGCAAAGGAAAGTGGTAAGACGGCGAGGATATCAAGGCGACCATCAACTGAAGGATACATGTCTAGAGCAGTGAGCAGATCATCCGAAGCACGAAACAGGTCTTATAAAGGACCCATGAGAAATCCCGTGGAACCCAGATCAATGAAGGCCCCAATTTCAATCCCGACAGATTTTTTGTCAGAATGTTTCACTTGAGAGTAAATTTTTGCTGAGAAAACGAGGTCAGCATATTATGCTGTTACCGATCGATTATATTCCCTGTCATATTATTTCGTGAGTAATAGTCGAGTAATATACAGTCTTGATCGCATGTGAAATTCTTCAGCACACCAGTACCCTCAATAGGCAGTCACTGTACGGTTGTTCCGCAACTTGGTAAGGAGTACCGCTCCGCGGAGGACGGAATTTCCCTTTGTAGTCCTACTCGCTTGGATAAAAGCATGTCCAGTAATGAATTAACTAAATCGCTGTATCGCAGTATGATGTGAACTCCCGCAAATACAAGCACACCTCTTCGAGGTGCCGCCATTGAAGCAGACTCACCTGTGCCATCCAAAATTGCAAAACGTGCCCGAGGGAAAACGTTGGACAACGGAGAAAGTTGGGAAAGGGAGTAAATCAGGGGAGGGCCACCTAGCTGTCGGGTCACTGATACATCAGATAACAAAGTGTCGAAGTAGCGATTAGTCCAGCACCGGCTTACTTAAGCATTGCGTTGACAAAGAAACTGAAATTAATATTGACGCGGTCTTTACGCACCTGATACGAGGCATTGACGCGGCACTATTGGAAAAAGAGATTAGCCATGACCTTGGGACATCTACTCGGACGCACCACACATGCCGTTGACCTTTAACCGATGGTTTCAAAGAGGGGAGTGCGATCGAGGGTCAGAGGAATATCGGTGAGTTTCGAGTAGATGACTTAGGAGCATTCATCGAGGGAAAACGGGCTGTAAACTGTCGGTCTTCTTGCAGTGCTGCATGGTCGAACTTCGTGTATGTAGAAACAGTGCAATCAATATCAATGTCATTCTCTTTGCTACGTTCAAGTTACTCGCTCTAGCGAGTCTTATCCCACTGTAATAAAAGCTATAAGCTATTTCAATTTTGAGTTGGAAGTTCCTAATATTTGTGAGCGTAATGCCATGGCTTTTGACCAAAGCTTGACCACGCTAAATATCTGTAATAGGTCGTATAGCTGGAAGTTCGTACAAGTTACAAGTCACTTACAGCTGTTTGAGAAAAGTGGCAAAAAATTTCACGCACGTGTGACCAAAAAAGGAAGTCTTGCGCAGTCTTCCTGCAATTCAAGTTATTCAACTCGCCCGAATCGGCGAAGCAACCGAACTCCAACAACACCCAAGGTAAAGCATCTGAGTCTCTCGTCGCAGTCCTCTCACTGTTGAAGTCCTTGCAGTGCAGGACGACTTTCGTCGCATACGTTTGATATCGCCATGGTTCAATATATTCTCTACCTAGCCTAGCTATGACATGGGTCGACGGTCGACCTAGGTCATTCTCGCACCCGACCCGCGGGTACCGAAATTTTCAAAGGCCTACTCGTACCCACTCGGGTCAGAGCGTCGCGGGTGAGCGGACATATTTCGCGAAACTGGTATGTACATGTGCTGAGCAACAAAATAAAGTATGTACCAAGCTTAGTCTGAGTCAATAACAATCTCGTTGCTCTTTCTTGTTGACAGCGCATCGCATTGCAATGAGGGCACGATGGGCCTCAGGTGTATACTTTGAAATCGAGCCGCTAATGATTTGCTGGGCACCCTTCGCATTGGGACCTTGGTTCGAGACACCACATATTCTTCGATGCCCCGATTGAGGCTTTTCGTCCCTTGTCCAGTTTGTATGCGTTTTTGGTGATGTTGACAGGGTCGGTGCAGCACGTAAATTTGAACTCGAGATAATCGCGGCTGCTGTGAGCTTTCAAGCAATGTTGTAAAGATATCGTGAAGTGATCATATGCAGCGGAATTCCACCGAGCTTTGGATACAGCTAAAAGGTCAGTGAATTTGCGAATAAAATTGAATGAAGAGGGGAACATAAATATACTAGTCTCGTCATCGGTTTTGTCCCAGACATCGAGATCCGTAACATCAGCATTTGTTCGTCACTTTTTTGCGAGAGACTAACACGGGAGTTGGCGATGCCACTGCGCTTACGGCTGCGTGTGTTCTTGGCTAGCGATGCATCAGGCAAAAGGGCCAGTGAGTCCACGAATGAATCAGTAGGTATTGATTAACACGGGAGCCGGCGAGACTGCTGTCCGCTTACGACTGCGCGTGTTATTGGCCGGCGAGGAGTCGAGCTCAAAGACATCGCCCGATGGTATGCTTGGAGGGGTGTTACTACTAACATCACACCAGATGTAGCAACCACACAGTCCTGACCTATCCCATTGTTGGCTCGTCTTGTGCTGTTCCTCTGTTGTGCATCTCCCAACGCCAATGGCCATTGATACTGCACGTGCGGACAATCATCCCATCTTTGCTTCGAGTTCTACATCTCTTTCTCTACACCTTCAAGTTTTGCTACTCCGAGAATCGTGTTTTCTCGTCGCGAGGCTTGTGGGGTGCATTCGCACCTTTTTATTTGCGTACTGGTATCTTGTCCACCTATCGTTACATTTCGCGGGTTATTCGTAGCGCTCCGCCAGTGCCCACTTGCAAGACCTACTAATATACATTGACACTCGGAATATCAATGTCGAACTTGAAGTCAACACATGTAACTACAGAGTTTGAGTGGGCACGTTCGAGGAACCGCATAGCTGGGTCGATCATGTGGATATGGCAACCCAAATCATTCATAGTGCATACATACGAGTATAACTGAATACATACATACTGTACATGTTGACTTCTTGCGTTCAAGTATGAGTTACAATTCATGGACTCAGCGTCCTGCTAAATGCACTTTGCGAGGTGTGCTTGTGTTACCTGCTTTCCGATAGATAAGTCTTTGTATACATATACATATTGCAATAAAGTTCAGAGAAGATCCACAAGTCCTGAATGGACATGAGAACGTGGCGAAATATTGCAAGGGAATATCTTGACGGAGCTAAAGCGATGCAACTGTCAGTGACTGGAGGACGGGGTAACGAAACGAAGTACCGAATGAGTCCCGTGTTGAATTGAGGGGTGAAGTCGATCACTTTGCCCTGGTCATCCTTGGCGAAAGAAAAGTTTACCGTGGCCAACATGGTCACAATAGCAGACCACACAGAGGCATCACCGGCATACCGCCCTAATTGAAGAAGGGATTGGCTCATCACATGCCATATAGCAGTGAAGTGGATCAACCCACCTGGACATGCACGCCGGCCTAAACCAAAAATGTACCCCGCAGGGTCATCATCCGTCAAGGCACCATCAACGTCTATGAACCTCTCTGGCATAAAGCGAGATGCGTCAGGGTACCGCTTTTCATCCCGTGAAATGGCCCTGCAATGTGACATCAGCATCTTGAAATCTGTAAAAAATCTTGCTGACCAGACGTTACACATGACGGTCGTTCCTGATGTGAGGTGTTACAAATGATATGATCAATAAACAAAAACAACAGACCTTTCGGAATGAAAAAACCATTGTATGTATCGTCACTCGAAGTGGCATGTGGAACGCCTACATGATTATCTTTAGCAAAGGCAGAATCACACAGCAAGGAAGATTACCGAGAGGTAGAATGGGGTGCCATCGGAAAGTCTCCCGCAGAATTGATTCAACATAAGGTAGTGATGCTCTGTCCTCAAACGTAGGTAAGCGATCTCTTCCGACCACCGAGTCGATTTCCGCTTGTGCGTGTCTCTGGACATCTGGATACAATACCATGGCGAGAACAAAAACCATCAAGGTCGAAGAGGTCTGTGAAGAGGTTAAGCAGCACACGATATGGTTCGGGACATCCGCTGACCGTCTCATATGAACCTGCATATTATGTTTGTGAAGGGTATAACATCTCCTATAAAAAGGTGGCGTACCCAAAATTGCAGCTGCAGCTGCTCTCTTCAAGGCAACCTCGAATATTGGCTTGGATGCCTCGTCTTGTTTCTCCATTCGTTGCAAATTTTCTGCCACCATTGAGAACTGGCCGAGAAACGAGTTTTCAGCCTTTGCAGGCATGCATTCAGCGTCTAGCTTCGAACTAGGTTAAATAAAGATTCTCACCATATGCTGCTGCGCAGATTGAAATGGTAAGTCCCTCATTTCATTCATACGATCGGTCGAAATTTGAGCATCGCGTTTGATGGAAGATCCCCAGCACCAGTCGGGTAACTTTTAATACTGCGTGAGCGTGTGGGATGTCAAGTCTTTCTCATCAGCAGGAGTGAGCTTACAGAAGGGGAAGAGTTGAAGCAAGATTGCTCTCTCTGGGGTCGCCATCTCAAAGCCAATAGCCATTGCAGTTTCTACGATTCGTACCAAAGGATCATCACGAGCGCTGGGCTGATAGTCATATATAACAGACATCCCAACCGATGACGAGAAGCTGTGTATAAGTGAGTAATCCCTCGATATTGGGAAATACATTTGCTGACGTTGCGAAGTGGTCATGATAATGTTGAGGGTCATCGATTAGGTTGACGATCATCTCACGAGCCCGTCTCATCTGCACCGGGCGAAACTTGAGTGTAGAGTTAGGACGAAAAGTTTGGTGGAAGAGTCGTCGGGAAAGACGCCATTCGTCACCATAGCCTGTGAATGCAAAGGTGATCGTGGACCAGCCAAATCTAGCTGCACCTCAGACTGGTTGAATGAAAAAAATTAAAATTAAAAGAACGCACGGCTCGACTGTGGCTAAGTATGGTCGATCGGAGTAAATCCGAGAACGCTTGTCCATCAAGGCTTCTGCAACGTGCTGAGAATTAATCACGACCGCTTCCTGGTCCAGGATTCGCATGAAGAGCAAGTCTCCTGGTAGAATGATTTACACTATATATGGCCCACACTATTGGTCCACGTACCATAAGCAGCACGCCATTTCGTATAAGTCAACCAAGGCTCCTTGGTGTCAATAGATAAGACGTTCCCTAACAGTGGGAGCGGCACTGGGCCAGGAGGAAGGCGAGGTTTGCTCTGTCTGTTCTCAACTGAACCGCCTGAGGGCTATGATGACAGCAAAGGAAAGTGGTAAGACGGCGAGGATACCAACTGAAGGAAACATGTTTAGAGCAGTACGCGGATATACATCCAAAGCTTGAAACAGACCTTATAACTACACGGCCCACGGGGAGCCACTTATCAGATCCCGTACCTGGAGTCCATGAAGTGCCGGAGTCGGAAGAGGGCTGAAGAGTTGAGAAGGATAAATTCAGTGTAGCAGCTGAGAAAACGAGGCCAGCATCTCAAATTCATGCTATTATAGTTTAAACTCGACATAGACATGGAGTTAATTTTGGAGAATACACTCACATATTACCTGTCCGCCAATGTCAAATCTACATCACAAATATGTGAACTTGATGAGTAGGTCTAGTTGTGAATTGGGGCAGGGGTGTGAAGTCGATAACCTCGCCCTGATCATCATTATCTTTGACTGAAAAGGCGTCCATTGTAGCCAAAATTATCACGATAGTAGACCACACATCCTGAGAACGGGACGGACCTTACGATCATTCACCGTGGTTCCCTATACCTCGTGCTTGCAGAGTGGTGGAAGAGACTGAAGAATACAAAAGAGCAGGTGAAAGAATTTGACGTGTTTATCGCGCCACCGGCCTCGGCATAGCGGGCGCTCCAGGTAAGTTTCTCGGGCGTCGCAAGTAAAGTGTCGAACAACCTATGAGTCATGACCGACCTGCACAACCATAAGATGTGATGGTGCTACATGCAGGGGGAGCTGCAGTCCCTCTCTCATGCGCACCATGTCTGTTCAGAATGAACTGGTCAAGAATGTGTACCTTATTGTGCAACGCTTGTGCAGGCGCTACGTCAAGGTTTGCTAAGTTTGCTTACGATGTTATTAACAACATGACCGGGTAAACGGGAGATACTTGATGCCGTTGTTCACGTGTGTCCCCCTCCATTTGATGTGGAACTTCCTTTTGCAATGGTAGCCTCTCGTAGTCAGACCATAGAAGGAAAACAGTTGATGGTTCTTGATATAAGTTTTCAATGATGGGCCGAAGTCTCGCACTTGACAAGACTCCGGTGTGGCCTCGCACTTGACAAGACTCCGGTGTGGCCTCGCATCATCTTTCAGGGCGTGATCGCTAGCGTATGCTATGTCTGGAGATTCGAGAAGACATGGTTGGCGCTCCGGGTCTCAACGTTACACCGCCCATCTTGTCGTCCGAAAAAAGTAGGATTCAGATTGTCATCTCGCAGATGAAAAGCCTGTACAGAATAATTCGATCACAAGAGGTTCGGTTGTGCAGCTGCCTGTCGAACGGATCACATTTTCAAGTGACGGTTCGCTCCAACTTGAAGGACCTCTGAATCCAGAGCGGTGCACAGATAGGAGACGACTGGCGAGATGAGGATGACAAGGCAGCAGTGTCAACATAGCATTGGGAAGACTGTTACAAGCGGAAGGGATAGTAATATTGTGCGGAGACGGGAAATGTCAGGGACAAATCAACAAGGCACACGTACAATAGATGGTGGCCCTGAGCGGATCCGATCGGCGAGTATGAGAAGACAGTCCTGACCGGCCCGGGGTCCATTCCGCCAAGCAAGCTGCTCTCCGCACTTGAAACACGTGCATGAGCCTAAGCTTGAGCTTGGACATCGGAAGATAATATTGAGAAAGAAACTTGTGCAACATATTTCAATTACATAATACTTTCACCTTGAGTCTCGGGACGTACTACAAGCGCAGCATTTTTGTATTGTAGTACAATCTCAAGAATAGAACTCAACATCAAGGTCCGGCTAACCAGTCCGACCGACCAAGTTCCACATGCAATGTAGTAGGATGGCTGTTGATTCATTGCGCTTGTTTCTGAGTCAGTGGCCGCGCTCCCTATTGTCTTCAACATTTTCTCCTACTCAGAGTCATGGGCCCCCCTTCCCACCGTGACAGTGCTGTGAGTTTTCCGGTGGGCTCGATAGTATGCGCTAACTGTTCAGAGAAGAGTGTTCCAAATTACTCTGAGTCTCGGAGTCTGAGAGGATGAAGTCGGATGAAAGCCTAGGACTGTTCTTTCCTCTGCTCGGTGGGGTATTGGTATTGGATGTGACGTGGGATGAAGACATCATATTCAGTAGGATGGCTGCTGAAAATGAGAGGAAGTGCGACACCCAGCCGAATGTTTGTCGCGGCCATTAACTTAGCGCCTTACGTACCGGAAGACGCACACAGCACATAGCGCCGGTCGAAGACTTGGTCCTTAAAAGACAACTTGGACGAATGAGTGCCCAACTTCCTCAACTCCAAAACAACCTCCCACCCTCTTGGTTTACAGTCCGTCTTTGCGAGTTACTCTGAGTAGGTGCTTCTCGTAAGTGATAAGTACTTTAGGCTGATATAGCACAGATCTTTTGCGGGTTCTCGTATTACACCACGCATGCATACATAGCGCCAAAAGTTCAAAACCGTCCTGGTGGTCAATCGATAAGGAGCGGTTTCCTGTAAGCAGGCGTTCTTGTCAGCTTTTCCTTGTGCTTTCTTGACAATAGTGGTCCTGTCAACTCATCAGCCATCAACCCCTTGCCAGATTGCCAGATAACTCGTTCTGGGTCAAATATCCTGGGCTGATTTGCTCGCATTCATAGTCCAGGATCTACCGTGTTTGAGACCCCGAGCACCTACCATATCTTCCTCGATCAGTAATATGATGGCGGTCACGCCCTGCAAGACGATACGAGGCCATACCCAACATGTCCGAGGTGTTGTGCACCTGCCAGACGGACGACGTATCATCACAGGTTCGGATGACGGCTCACTCCGACTATGGGAGTTGGAGAGTGGCACACAGGTGGGCAAGGACTGGCGAGATGAGGGGGATAAGACCCTCGTGAGAGCCATAGCTTTGTCTCCAAACGGTACCACTGTGGCAAGCGGGGGCTTTGATGGGAAAGTGAGATTGTGGGATGTCGAGACGGGGAAGGTCATCGATAAATGGACAGCGCATACTGATTCTGTGCATTCAGTGTGCTGGAGTACAGATGGTAGCGAGTCTGAGCGGATCCGGAGATGCCAGTGGGGATTCTGGGACAGCAAGAGTGTGGGATATCAAGGGCAGCAAAAACATCCTGAAAATTGAAACCGGATCTGGTGGAACTTGGGAAGCGATCTATTCACCCAACTCATTAAAAATTGCGACAGTGGACAAGACTGCAGGAAATATCTGGGATGCGAAGACAGGCGAACCTACTCTCCAAAGTCTCCACTGTACCAGAGGAATTTAGCAGCGTAGCATGGATGTCGGATGGAAAGAAGCTCATCGGGGGGGTCCATGAGGTCAATTATGATATTCGACACATCCACTTTGCAGAAAATCGCCACACTCGAGGGTCATAGGAGCTGGGTCCATGTCATCGCCTTGTCTCGGAACGAGCGCCTCCTTGTGAGTGCATCATGGGATCACACAGCGCTTCTATGGAATCTCGACACCAACCTCCCAGTTGGTCTCCCCCTCGAGCACGAAAGAGCTGTGCTCTGTGCAGCATTTTCTGCTGATGGAAAGCTGTTAGTCACTGGTTGCGAGGATAACAATGTGTACGTGTGGGACATCCACGCCATCCTCGATGAAGCTGGCCTCAAAGACCTACTGTCCATTCCTGATGTGAGTTTCGCAACTCTTCGGTAAAAACCACGATAATCCAGACTAATTCATCTACTCACAGGTTCCAGCTAGAAAGTCGTCGCTGAACGTATGTAATGTGTTTCTTAAACTTTTTAATCATTCTGAGACTAGCATTCCAGAACAAAGCTACACGACAGCCAGGTAAGCCCAAGGACTTCCGTGGAGTACCGCTAGGTTTTTTCGATGACGCGCAAGATCGTGATCATGTGCGTCGTAAGCATTGTTTGATTCAGTTCATGTTCTAACCTCTGCCCTCAGTCCTCTACAGCACGCAATACCCATCGTCACAGCTCCCGCGCACCTTCGAGTTCTTTGCGGAGTCCGCGCGCGCTTCTCGATAGGGTGATGTCGCTCTTTCGCCAATCTCATTCCCATACCGACGAAGCAATCGAACTCCAGCGACGCCCAAGGCAAAGCATCTTCTCTCGTCGCGGTCCGCATGTTGTCGAAGTTGCTACAGTACAGGACAGAAAAGTATGTATTTCTTTGCCTGCGTTTGCACTCGCCGTGGTTTAATATTTTGGTTACAGCCGTTGGCAGTCGCTCCACAAAATAGAAAGCAGCAGCAAAACCAGACCCATGGCCAGGGGTCGTCATCGCAACATCAAGCTGCTGCCACCGCCACATCCACGACACCTGCCCCAGGTACTACCACAACGGGTGCACCAACAGTACGGTCGCGACTCCTCACGTTGTTGGCTCGTCTCGTGCTTTTTCTCTGCTGTGCATATCCTCCATGCAGCAATGGTTAATAATACAGATGCAGCAACTATTTCACTTTACTGCTGGTTCTTCTGTGCTTATATCTCTTTCTCCAATCTCTGATTGAGTTCTACCTGATTAAAGTCCTCATCTCGGTTCTCGACAATTAAATATATACTTCAACACAAAGATCGTAAGACCGACTAGGCAAAGTACATAACAGTCCTAGTGTAATACTCAGCTATACTATAAAGCTACAGATGTTTCCTGTTTCGACGGATGAAAGGAGAGGTTGTGTCTATATCGTTGAGTAGGAGTTGGGGGATGTGGTATCACTATCACTATCATATAGTCACTGGGTCACCTTGAGGATATGCGCCGCACTATGACGAACTCAAAAAAGAGGTTCCTTTCCACCACTTGCTGACCTTGGCTACAGAGTATCGTGCACTCTTAGCCACACCGGCGCTTACTATGCCCTTTAGTGACTGGACAGTTGCTGGGTACCGCACGATCTTGGTTATTTCTGGTAAGGATCATCAGCATGAAGATCTCAAGATCGGAATGGAAGAACATACCAGATTCAAGAATCGAGGGGAGCTCCTTGTCGCCTGCGATACGGAGCCAATAAGCGCAATCATCCGCCTCTCTAGGCGGACCACGCCCCTCGGCACGCTGATGAACGTGCTTCAAGAGCTCTTCCGGCAATTTCTTCAGGTGCGCTGCTCTCGCATGCGGACTGATATCCTGTTCCACGCTCTTGGAACCCGCCGCCCACCGGACCCCAGGAAGGCCTTGCGCAAGCCTCCAATACAACTCCCGGAACTGGTCCTCCTGACGAGAAACCATATTCTCCACCTTTCCTCGATTCTCAGCTGGGAGCACCATCCGAGGGTCACCAGAGTAACTTATTCCTGCTATAGCTGAGAATAGCTCGCGTTGAGTGAAGGATTCCGGGAGCATGAGAAGGGCGGTGCGAAGCGCAGAGGTGAGGTTGACTTGCTGAGTCAGTCGTACGCGTGCATCGTCTTTGATGATCCGTAGAGGTTTGTGCATTCTCCCAGCAAGATAAAGTGTGCGCCAGTTAAGCAGGTCAGCGCATAGCGAGTCGACGGTCGTTACCCCATACTTGATATTCTACGACAGTAAAAGTAAGCGAACAGTGGAATGGTATGAACGACAGTGACGTACGACCCCCTTCATCGGCACAAAAGTATTAAACCAAAGTCCAGGGCTGAGCTCTTGCGTTTTGGAGACAAACGACGACCCTAGTACGCGTGCATGCAGAGGATAATGACCGGGATGCTGTTGCATGTTGATTGAGTGCCAGTGATCCGAATGTGTGACCGCGAATATGAAGTCCAACATTGGCCTATCTTCCTTGTCCTTCTGTTTCTCATACCCAGCCTGCTCAAAAACGCCAGATCCATAGGCAAACGCATATCGAATGGGCGCTTCGAATGATCCTACGATATCTTCCAGAAGGGCCCGAGTGGAGTCTGGGACCGGCAGGACTTGGTTCCGCCCGAAGCTTGCAGGAAGAGTTGGGAGCGCTTGTCGTTGGTGGAGAACGGCTGGACGCGGGCGCGGATGTAATCGTGACTGACGAGGCTTGCTTGTCTCTGACTTTGAGAGGGGAAGCGGTGGAGTGAGGACAGTTTGAGAAGTAGTGGAGTCGGTGGTTAATGAGCGAGAAAGGACATTGTAGACGACGAGCTGATGCCCGGCGAGCTGATGAGCGAGTGGTGGATAACATACTGCACGACGACAGCGGCAGATGACACCGACGATGGTAGTCTTATGATGATGGTGGCTGCAGAATTGGATTCACTCTCAATCGCACGTAAACCACGTGACTATGAACGGTTTTCGCGGCCACAACGCGTAGTCCGGCAATTAAGACGTCCCGATCGAGGCCGCAAGTCTGAGAACCGGTTACATGAATTTTTATCGAATAGTACTACACACTTCGTATCACTATAGCTGGGGCACTGCATTGTTAAAACCTACTTTCTGACAGATGACTCTTTGTATGCATAATACTACAGCCCAGTTCAGAGAAGACCCGCAAGTTCTGAATGGATATGAGAACGTGGTGAAATATTACAAGGGAAGGCCATGACGGAGCTAAAACGATGAAACTGTTAGTGCTAGGAGGATAGAATGACAAGGAAATAAAATACTGAGTGAGTCCCGTCCTGAATTGCGGGATGAAGTCGATCATTTTGCCCTGGTCATCCTTGGCAAAAGAAAATTCGACTGTGGCCAACATGATCGCAATAGCGGACCACAGAGTGGCATCGACAGTGTACCGGCCTGGTTAAAGAATATCTCATCACATATCACACGACAACAAGATAACTCAACCAACCTGGACACGCACGCCGGCCTGAGCCGAAAACATATCCCGCAGGGTCATCATCGGTTAATGCTCCGTTAACATCCAAGAACCTCTCTGGCATAAAACGAGATGCCTCAGGGTACCGCTTTTCATCCCGTGAAATGCACCTGTGATGTAACATTAGTATCCTGAAAGCTGGGGAGAATCATAGTATCTGACCATGTATTGTATATGACGGTTGTTCCTGATGTGAAATATTGAAAATGATTCGTTGTTTGGACGTTGAAAACAGCAGACCTTTTGGAATGAAATAGCCATCGTATATATCATCACTCGAGGCAGCATGTGGCATGCCTGTAAGACCGTCTTCAGTGAAGGCGAGATCAATTAGCGGGGAAAACTACCAAGAGGTGAAACAGGCAGCCATCGCAAAGTCTCCCGCAGAACTGATTCGACGTATGGTAGTGATGTTCTGTCTTCAAATGTAGGCAAGCGATCTCTTCCAATCACTGAGTTGATCTCTGCTTGTGCGCGTCGTTGAACATCTGGGTAAGACACCATAGCGAAAGCAAAAGCCATCAGGGTTGAAGTAGCCTGTAAAGAGGTTGAGTGGCACACGATGTGTTTCGGACATCTGCTCACCGTCTCGTATGCACCTGCATAGCAGGCATTTGTCAAGAGCATAACGTCCCTCGTAAAAGGTCACAAACCCATCATAGCAGTGGTAGCGGTTCTCTTCAAAGTAGCCTCAAACATTGGTTTTGATGCCTCATCTTGCGTCTCCATCCGTCGTAAATTTTCTGCCACCATTGACAACTGTCCAAGTGACGAGCTGTCGGCCTTTGCATGCATAGAATCAGTGTCTGGGACCAAACCAACAGAGGCTCACCATATGCTGCTGCGTATACCGAAACGGTACGTCTGTTATTTCCCTCATGTGATTGGTTGAAGCTCGAGCATCGCGTTTGATTGAGGATCCCCAACACCAGTCAGGTAACTTCAGTACTGCGTGACGGGACAGAATGTCAACTATTTCCATCAGAAAGAACGCTGAGCTTACAGAAGGGGAAGGCTTTGAGCAGTACTGCTCTCTCTGGGGTCATCGCATGAAGGCCAACCATCAGTGCATTTTCTATGATTTGAACCATAGGATCATCACGAGCCCTGGGCTGGTAGTCATATATAGTAGACATCCCGATCGATGACGTGAACCTGTGGATAAGTTAATAATCACTCGATATTTGCAAACACATTGGCCGACGTTGCAAAGTGGGAATGATAATGTTGAGGGTCCTCAATTAGGTTGACGATCATCTCACGAGCCTGTCTCATCTGCATCGGACGAAACTTGCATGCAGAGTCGGGACGGAAAGTTTGGTGGAAGAGTCGTCTGCAACGACGCCATTCATCATTATACCCTGTGAATGCAAAGTTGATCGACCAGCCACTTCTATATAAAAGTCAGACTGATTGAACACATGGATATTAGAAGGACACACGGCTCGATTGTGGCCATGTATGGTCGCTCGGAGTAAATCGCAGAGCGCTTGTCCAGTAAGGCTTGTACAACATGCTGAGAATTGATCACCACTACATCCTGGTCTAGAATCCGCACGAATACCAAGTCCCCTAAGAGAATGATTTGTACTACAAAATGTAAACTGTCTTTCTACATACCATAAACAGCATGCCATTGAGTGTAAGTCAACCAAGGTTTTTTGGTGTTGATAGATAGAATGTTCCCTAACAACGGGATTGGCACTGGGCCAGGAGGAAGGGAAGGTTTGGTCTGTCTGTTCTTAATGAACCACCTGAGGGCAGTGACGACAACAAAGGAAATAGAGAAGATGACGAGGATAGCAAGGCGACCTTCAACTGCAGGGACCATGGTTAGAGTAGTGCGGCGGTGGACATCCAAAACACTTATTTATAAAGTAAGGGAGAACGGTGTGGGAAGTGTCTCGCCAGCTTGTGTGTACGAATGACGAGAAGTGCATGGATAAATTTGAATGACCCACATGTGTGCGCTTTGAATTTCAACTGCTCCGCTGGTGTGACAGGGAGGTCTACATACCCAAGAAGATTCTTTCGTTTTCGTGATGCCACGGTCCACGCCTGAGAATGACTGGTCAACTCGGAAGAAGCTTCTACTTCCGCGATAGGTGGGGATAGAAGAGGTGTGCTCAATTCTTAGGTCCTGTTTGGAGTCTTGGACAGCGAAATACAAAATTCAGAATTCGATATTCATATCATGTGACTCACCCGTGAGAGTTGCCAGCTCATCCGGGAAGCGCCGGGTCAAGGCAACGATAACATACGGTAAGGTGTATTAGTTTTGATAATATCATTATCATTGTCCCCTGTATATACTTGCCTGTATGGATCCAATCCTCGTCGCCCGACACGCCTACAATACTATTGAACAATCCACAAATGCCCTACTACGCCGGCACAAAGCTCACAACAAGGCAAACCTTCGCAGCCATCGTTTCATGCTGCTTATCACTTGTATAGTGGCACAAGTATCAGCCCTGTATTACAACCTCTTCGAAACCCCCCGGGAAAAAATTCCATACCACACCTCTGCTTTGACAGGCTATGCTTGGGTTCTGGAACTCATGACAGGCCATCCAGACAGGATCTGGCACAATCTGGGCATGAATTTGGAAGTATTTGAGGAACTGCTGTGAGTTCTCCAGGAGAATGGATTTGAGCAGTCTCGCAATGGTGTTTCGGTAGAGGAACAACTAGCTATTTTTTTATATACCTGCGTGACCGGTCTCTCAACTCACCATGTTGGTGAGCGCTTCCAATGGTCCCCCCAGACAATATCCAGGTAATAACAAACCAGCTCATATAACGGTACATCTCAATTTTATTGCTTAGATATTTCAAGGATATGGTCTTCTTTTTCTCAGATGATCCCTTCTACTCCTCTCAAATTCATTTCCCAACTGCGGATACCCCCATCCCTCCAGAAATCACTAACGACCATCGCTTTCGTCGGTTCAATAAGTGTATTGGCGCTGTCGATGGGACACACATCCGGGCATTTGCCACACTCGTCGATCACGCATACATGCGTAATCGCAAGGGATATATATCCCAAAACTGCCTGTTCATATGCGACTTTGACTTTTGCTTCATATATGGACTCACCGGGTGGGATGGCTCATCTTCTGATGCGGCTATCTGGAATGATGTGCGTGGACATGACTTATGCATCCCCGAAGGTAGATACCTCCTCGCGGACGCAGGCTTCGGAACTTGCGACGCGTTACTTGTACCCTATCGGGGTGTACACTATCACCTTAAAGAATGGCATTTGGCGGATAATTCGTAAGTCTTCCTACTCTCAATTTATTTTTGCTACTTACCAGTGTTCAAGCCTGCAGAACGCTAAAGAGTTATTTAATCTTCGACATTCCTCCCTCCGGAATGCGATTGAATGCATATTTGGGGTGATGAAGCGCCAGTGGCGCATATTGCAGATGCCCCCAGAATACAGCATGGAGATCCAGGCCCTCATACCTCTGGCACTGTGCGCCTTGCACAACTTCATTCACAAAGAGGATCCTGATGTTTTCCATAATGACTATGATGCTGACATCCCTGAAATCTTTCACGCTGATGATGTGAATGGGGAAGTTGCAGCAGACGTCGTTTGAGGGAATGATGCTTGGGGGGAGCTTGCTGATGGGCCGCCAAGTTCTGCAGAGAGGAGAAGAGCTGATGCGCGCCGTGATGAGATAGCAGCTGCAATGTGGGCGGATTACATTGCCCAGAATGATTAGTACTTTGTGACTTCCCCTCTTCTACCTTCACCAAATGGAATAATAAAAGCGCGCAGTAGATAAATTTTTCTCATTGCAATCTACATACATTTGTACATGAACGACGAAGTAATCTACTGGTCAGCGAGCATTTCTGCGCAGAGCTGCAAGCTTCTTTTGCGCCCAAGATGTCCTCCACACTGGCCCTTCTTTCAAGGCAAGGAATGCTACCACTTCATTTGGATTGGCGGTCATAAAGTTGGTGAGGACCAAGACATCATCCAACTGCAAACCTTCAGTGTCACAGAGAGCAGTGATTGCACAGCCAAGTGTTGTAGGAGGAGGGCGTTCATCCTGTTGGGTGGATGATGATGATGAAAATGAGTCAATAACCTGCGGTAAAACTTGCGTGATAGAGGCAAGAGCTGCACTACCCTCCTGCTGAGCCTTGGCAGCTAAGGAGGGGGGGTGAGAGTGCTTGCATGATGACTCTACGTTATCCAATGCGCTGTGTTTGCGTTTACCCCAGCTGGCACTTGTAAGCCTCGAGTCACTCGTGGTAGGAGTGAAAGTGGAGGTAGGTGCAGCTGGTGAGGTTTGTGGGCCAGCCACTGCGATTGCAGTGGCAGCATCAGCGAGGATTGAGAGATCCATTGAGTTGGAGGTAGAGGCCGAGGGGGAAGGAAGTATGTGGCGTGTGCATATGGGCGTCGTAGATGGAGGCAGCATCGACGAAGAGGACAAAGCAGCCATAGGAACAGATGGGACCCTCCTAGCAGGGGGCTGGTGGGTCACGAACTTTCCTTTGGCGGCGGATGGCATCAGCACCTCAACAGCAGCATAATGAGGGAATCCTTTATGAGCAAATGGTTTAGACAGAGGATGCGCCTAAGGACACACAACATCAAGACAATTCTGGTAGAAATTGGACACTCTTATCCTGGCATGTGCGTCCCAGACACCACTAGTTTCAGGCGTGACTCCAGCTCCATGCTCATCACTCCATGCGAAACCGGAGAGCGACTTGATGTCCTTGACGACATTGTAACTCTTCTTTAGCTGTAATAATATGAGGCACTGTAGTAGATAGATAGATAATGATAAAACTCACGTTGTTCCACTTGGTTTTGCAAGATGACTGGGATTTGGCAGTGCCCCTGTAGGTGGGATATAATGCGTTGAGGTGCTTGGAAGCATCAGAGTATACTGAGTTTTTGAAAGTTGCGTTATCCCCAGCCTCAGCCCCGCGAGTTGCAAGAAAGGCGATGAGTTCACTTTCTTCGTCCAGCTCCCAATGTGCGGCGAGCTTGCGAGATGCAGTGTTGTCTTGCGAGACCATCGGTTCATCCACCATGGTTGATCCACGGGAACGAACAGAGCCCACGCTCGACAAATCAGACATGGTAGGTATAAAGTTATGAATAGATCTAAGACAATGTCTCGTAGTACGACTCATCACTTATCAGAGTTACCTCTATGTCTGCTTTGACCCAGCGCTTCCCGGATGAGCTGGCAACTCTCACGGGTGAGTCACATGATATGAATATCGAATTCTGAATTTTGTATTTCGCTGTCCAAACAGGACCTTAGGATGTCAAGTCCAAGGTGTCAAGTTGCAGCCAAACAATGATATAAGCCACCAAATTGGGATCACTAACCTTACCCTTATGGCGCACAGCGCTGTAACATTAATATTGTGAGTAGTCCACAATATCCTGGCAGTATGATATATCATGCTCTGTCATTGTAGAAGGGAGGTGATACATTCACGCTTGTAAACCATAGACATAGGCATATGATATATCAATGATATATCACTTGCCCCCCACCTTCAGTAACCGCATTTAGTGTTACATAATAAGCGACCTGAAGCGGTACTACCTTCCAAAATATACCCACAATTGGATATTTCATTATCCCAGACATTCCCACACTCCCTTTACCCCCCTGGTCCTCCTGCTTCACTGCAGCACTCCCTTCAATTGCTATTTGCTTGTATGTAGTAGAATAGCATGTAAGTAGATGTAATAAGTCAATAAACCGCTTTTTCATGATCTGGGAGCCTGTATAGCCTCCACAGGCCCCAGGGTGTACTACAGTACTCTTGGGCTGAAACAGGTCCGCTTTTTTCTCCTTCAGCAGGGGATCAATTATGATGGTAAGTAGCATGTATTAGAGTCCAAATAAACATATTCTAGTGTATGGTCAATTAGGAACTGTCCAAGATTCACAGGGTAAATTAGCAATGCGCCCAGAGGCCTTCAGATTCACCACGTGAATTACAGTAAATTAACAGGTCTGTAAATCAACGCTAATTTACAGGTGAATTAGGTCAAATGTACTGTGAATTAGAGTGAATTAAGGTGAATAAGGGTGAATTAGGTGAATTATTTCCACTCGTCCCAAGCAGAAGGGTTGGGGACAGATGAGGACAGGTTTTTAGTGGCAGCCTTCTTTGTTGGTGCAGAACCCGGTGTGAAAAACACAACCTGACTAGGCACTTGTTAAGGTACTCAGCCAGTATATGTCTAATGCTCTGCCTATGCTGCTATACTTGCAACAAAGATGCAAGAACGTTTGACCCAAGGGAATAGCTACCAAGAACAACTTAAGATTGAAAGACCTGAAAGAGCGCTAAAGCGCGGGAATAGCGCGTTGCAAGATAGAGTGCTAATGCGCGAGAAAGAGCAGAAGGGAAGCAAGCAGACACTGAGTCAAAGGAGGGTGCTGGATAGCAAGTGAGATCAAGGGTATTGATTGCAAGGGTAAGGAAAGTCAAGGTAAACCAATAGGGGCTATAGAGCGCAACTAAAGGTGACTACTTCTAAGTAAAACCTAAGGGAAGGAAATACAGTCGAAGGGAAGTAATGTTGAAGTAGTCACCATAGGCTTCTTATACTAGTAAACTATACCATCTCGGACTCGGAAGGGATAGGATATACATGTAATAAGACTGTAGCACTTGTTACAACTCGAGGCAAGGCAAATTACATACCAATGAGGTAGGATGGACTATGGATGGATTCCGACATTTCAGGTGGATCCTAGAGCACGAGAACAGCACGCTGGATAAGCGCTAAGTGTGGGAACAAGCGCTAGATAGAGCAGACATGCACTAATGCTCCTATAGACACATTGCTGGTAGTTCTGATAGTGCTATAAGCGTGGGAATAGCGTCGGATAAGTCGCGGGAGCATGGATAGCGCTGCGGGAATGTGTGCACATAGTGCGGGAAAGTGCGGAATAGCGTCGGACAAGGGTTATGGCTGAGACAAGTGAAGACTGCTGATAGGGGAGTAGTGAATAATATGAGGGATAACTTTGGTCCACCTATTGAAGGCTTATGCAGGTATACATGCCTAGCGCCAATATGATTGTCACACCGAGAAGAACACATGGAAATTGTTACTCACATTAGAATCGAAACCATGCCATTGTCAGATTTTGATATGATCTTGAAGAGTACCAATTTCCTGCCTACTTCATTGAGGAGAGTTGAGCCAAGTAATCATTGACATGATGCATTCATCTGGCATGGATGTTGGAGACACTGAAAAAGCCTTGATTGCAAGAGGCTGTCGAAATACTTAGTCACTTGTCTTGGATGCGGGAGCCTCGCAGACTTACTGCAAGAACATTAGCTAACTCGTCTTTTTGCAATGCTTTCTACCAGCCAAGAGCACTTTCATTCGTTCTCATCTTCCAATTAAATGGGTCCTCACCCTTGATGTAGGCTTTGAATTGGGTGCGAAAAGAAACCAGTGCATCTGTGGGGCTGAACTCAGCGAGCATAGGATTGTGCAGCTTCATCTCGACTACTGGATCAGGATACTTTCCAGCCTCGTAGGAATCTCCATACTCGTGTTGCAAAATCCTTTGTAGGGCAAGGGCAGCACACGTTACCATATTCTGAGGAGGCTTTGTGGCACAGGTGATGACTCCAGTAACAGATTTGGTGGTTGTGAGAGTTGGGCCTGCCATGGGGTTGACCTGCTTGTAAATGGGTGCATTTCAGTATGCTACATTGTGGTTAGATCTGATCAGAACGGTGTGGCAATCCCAGCAAACATACCTATGGCAAACCCCCTAATTCACCCTAATTCACACCCCCACAATGCCATCTGAGATTCACATGCTGATCAACCGTAATTCACAGGTGTAAATTAACAGGTGTAAATTAACACCCCTCTATTTGACCGTACACTAACATATTCCACCGCTTGGTTGAGCCTATAAAGTGTCCTGCATCACTAGATAGCTTATATACCCCTGAAAACATAAATCAGTCCACATTTTTGCATTTTTTGACATATGGCCTTGTAGTAAATAGGCTGAATACAACATATATATATGTATATACAACATACTACAAGCTCAAGACTTCAGGATGAGCACTTGTTGTGCTACAGCCTGACCTCTCTCCATGTTACCTACTATGTGAATTTTTTTCTTGCAGTTCTGACATCAGGGCAATGCAGGGATATTATAGCTATGATAATTCTCATTCCAGGATTTAATTTACAGAAGAATTCACCATGGATTGAGAGTATAGTGTGCAAAATTCCAGAAAAAAATTCACATAGTAGGTAACATGGAGAGAGGTCAGGCTGTAGCACAACAAGTGCTCATCCTGAAGTCTTGAGCTTGTAGTATGTTGTATATACATATATATATGTTGTATTCAGCCTATTTACTACAAGGCCATATGTCAAAAAATGCAAAAAATGCGGACTGATTTATGCTTTCAGGGGTATATAAGCTATCTAGTGATGCAGGACACTTTAGAGGCTCAACCAAGCAGTGGAATATGTTTATTTGGACTCTAATACATGCTACTTACCATCATGATTGATCCCCTGCTGAAGGAGAAAAAAGCGGACCTGTTTCAGCCCAAGAGTACTGTAGTACACCCTGGGGCCTGTGGAGGCTATACAGGCTCCCAGATCATGAAAAAGCGATTTATTGACTTATTACATCTACTTACATGCTATTCTACTACATACAAGCAAATAGCAATTGAAGGGAGTGCTGCAGTGAAGCAGGAGGACCAGGGGGGTAAAGGGAGTGTGGGAATGTCTGGGATAATGAAATATCCAATTGTGGGTATATTTTGGAAGGTAGTACCGCTTCAGGTCGCTTATTATGTAACACTAAATGCGGTTACTGAAGGTGGGGGGCAAGTGATATATCATTGATATATCATATGTCTATGTCTATGGCTTACAGGCATGGATATAACACCTCCCTTCTACAATTACAGGTAATTGATATATCATAATGACATTATCGCCTGAAGTTATATACTACCTTACAGGGGTTGATTATGCAATCTATCAGCTAATCTAACTGAGTTTAACCCATACTATTTTCCTCTCTCTTTTACAGGAAGGGAGACACAACTCACGCTACACATTTCATGCTACACAATTCATGAGCACGCTAACTCTCAGACATATTTCATACTGTAGACTCAGTATACAGAATTCAATTGTTTTAAACTAACCAAGGAACAAGGAAAGAAGGTATATTGAAATAAATCCTCCCAAGAACTCACACTTTATCTACCACAAAAACTAGAAAAGTCATAGACCATGTACTCAAGGACTGGCAATAGGTCTTATCCTGTATAGTTGTGTTGTCACTATACAAGCAGCGTACATAAGACCCTTAGGTAAGAGGACAGTGGCCATGGATATCAGCTAAATCTTCCTCTTGTTTAGCTAATTGACGACCCTGTATTGTGATAAGCTGGGTTGTGGAGAGTTGAACAGGAATATCGGGAAGGAGGAATGCCACTTCGGTGATATTGAAGGGTAGGAGCGGTTCTATGCTGTGTGCCATGAAGAAGGGAGTATGACTGGTGGATTTTCATGTTGTAATGTGGTCAGCCCAAAAGACATAGTGAGCAAGAGTTGGCCATTGAGTGATATTGCTGTTACAGGTTTTGACGAGCGAGTCTTGAATTGTCCTATGCGAGTGTTCAATGAGGCCATTTGCCCTCAAATTGTACGCTGAGATGCGAATGTGCCAGATGTGATACTTGTGCACGAGCCAAGCAAGTGCAGCAACAAAAGGAGACCCATTATCTGTTACAATCTCTTCTACAGCTACCCACCGGTGTGGAAATCACAACCTGACTAGGCACTAGTAAAAGTACTTCACCAGTATATGAGGTCTTAGCTCTGCCTAGCTGCTTCACTTGCAAGCAAGAGTGTTTGACCCTAAAGGGGCCTGCTGTCTAGTTAAGTTAGAATATGTCAGTACTACACAAGGAATGAAACCCGAGAGTGGAAGGTACGAGTCTGAAGGTAGGAGATGAAGTCCGACGTAGGGTTTATCGAGTCCGATGTTTTGGGGATCGGGGAGGATGGGAAAGCAAGGGATGAGTAGGGAAAAGTGTGGGGTTAGGATTGGAATGCAAAGGAATGTTTAGGGATAATGAGTGACTGAGGTTCAGATCGTAAGGAGAGGAAATCAGGTATATTCAGCAGTTATAGGGGTAGAGACTTGGTAGTGTGACCAGTATCAGGGAATTTCTCCCATCTACAGAGTGGTGAAGTATGATGTGACAATCATACCAGTGCTAGGTGCGTATGAGTGTCATAGGCATATTTTGCCTTGTCTAGAGGAAAAGAGTAAGGCGCTAGTCACCAGCGCTATTCAGCTCCCAAGCTATCCGCTTTGGAACCACTTTTCTCCCATAGCGCGCTACCCGGTCCAACGCCTAGGTATTCCATCCTCCCATGTCCTGCCTATGTCCACCTACCTCTGCTGGTGCATTATTTTTCCTTAAATGTTGCTACTCATCAGTCACAGGTCTTATTACATGTATCCTTGTGTTCCGCAGCGCTGCATGTTTTATTACCTGTCGCTACATCATGTCCTCGCCAGTGTCGCTACTATACTTGCCTACGCAATTCCAAACTCTTACGCAGTATGATAAAATGACCTGTCGCACATACAGTACAGTACTTCCCTTCCCTGGACCTTTGCTGGTGTTGGAGTCACTTTAGTCGCTATATCCTAGTCTTGGTGCAATTGATTCCGCTCTTGCCAATCTCTTTGATTGCATGTCACTAAAGTTTCCCTCTTAAGTTTGACTTTCGCAACATTGGGATAGCTATCGGTAGTTGAGCTATAATCTAGTCGCTATCGGGCATTTCACTTGCACTGTCTTACCTTACTCCTCGCTTTCGCTCCTTTTGATTTCTACTCACTGTCGCTAGTCGGACGTCGCATAGCGCTTCTCACTTATATGCACATTTCGCTGTCGGAACTCACTTGTCGCTGATCGCTATAGCGCTACTCATTGGTTTTTGGTCTTAGGTCACTATAGGTTATTAGTCCTTCGCGCTATCACTTCCCTTGCATATTAGTAGGGAGTTGCTTCAATAGCAGTCCTCTTGGATCGAATACTACACTCACACCTATTGGGATAAGTAGCACTAGTTTCTAACTGGCCTAGTCGCTATTTCTATTTCACAACTGAAGCCCACCGTGAGGGGGCCATTTGAAGCTGGAAGGCACACCGCCTAGACCTACCGAGACCCAAAAACCTCGCGATCTTAGCGACATTTCGCAAGAAGATTTTTTCTACTCAGTAATAGATTCCACCAACGAAGAAGTCGAGTGCACTGCATTCGACTCACGATCCTGCTCATCTTCAGAAGCTACTGTTATCTGCCATCTTACTCCCGACTTCGAAGAAGAGGAAGAACCCCTTGGACAATTAACATCACATTACCTTCCACTCCCTCGAGTTCCGTTCATTACTGTAGACACTCCCTCCACTGCATCATCACTTACCCCCCTCTACTCCGTCTTGCGACGAGTCACCCAAAAGGCAGAACCTTTTCATACCCGCCTCCTTCATACCTAGCTCTATCCCGTCTCCGCACAAGTGACTAAGCACTCTCCCTCCGTCCATACCCGACCCTGCTATCCATACCGCATCTTCCTCGACAGCACCATTTACTACTGCCCTTCCTCCAGTCGTACAACCCGCTCTTTTTGCTCAACCCACTCAACCCGCTCAACCTGTCCAACCTGCCATCATGTCTTCTGCACCATTCAAGATGCCTCTTAGAGGAACCAACACTGCGCCAAAGTTCAATGGCACACCAATGCGCCTCATACCATTTTTTGAGGATGTGGAATTACTTGCTGACTATGCAGGACTTACCGCTGAGCAGTGCATCAAGGCTGCGATCTGATACACGCCCATAGATTAATCGGAAACATGGGCATCAAGACCCGCCGCGAAAGGTAAAGATTGGGACAAGTTTGTCGAAGCCATCAAGGCTATGTACCCAGGATGCGAAGGCGATCATCGCTATGCACACACTGATTTGGAAAACCTTTGCAGAGAACATGTCCGCAAACCAATCTGCTCGAAGGAAGAACTTGGACAGTTCTACTGCAAGTTCCTTCACGTTTTGCAATACCTCCTAGACAAGAGTAGGATAGCAGAACTCGAGCTTGGTCGCTACTTAGAAGGAATCCATTCCACGGCCAATACCACCATCAAGCGAAGGCTAGAGATCAAGCTAGTCGACCACCATCCTGACGACCCATACACCTTGGAAGAAGTATACGACACAGCGGTATTCTTGCTACCCAGTATCGCACCTACGGCAGTCGCTGTTTCACCTCCTAGCGCATCTGCCACTAATCAGCAACCCGCCACAGGAACTGTGGTAAAGCGGGAGTATAGCCAGACGCGACCTCTCTCCAACAATGCGTGTTATTTCTACGGAGGAGATCACTATACGAACTGCTGTGCTTTACGCGACCAATATGCCAGCGAGGGTAAGATCCACATCACACCGGAAAAGAAAATTGTAATGCCCGATGGTAGCAACATCCCTGGAAGACTCTCTGACGGGAATTTCAAGGAGCGCATAGACATATTCCTGCGCGATGGACCCGCTACAGGTTCTAACTTGACAGTGCTAGGGTTGATGTATTGTCACGCTGAGCCCACTACTCAAGCGACTCTGGATATCGAGCCTTGCGCATTCATGCACACATGCACCAGTGTAGAGGATAGCAATTCCGACAATGAAAAATTAGCCCGCCTAGAGAGAGAAGCAACCCGAGCCCGCGATGCATTCGCAGCGGTGAAAGCAGATCGCACTAACCGCAAGGACAAGGGTAAGAATGTACGGTTTGAAGGCGTTAATGTTCCGCCACACCCAAAACTGGGACCATCCTCTAAGACTACCAACGTAGTATAGGAAGTCGCATCTCCGCAGGTTAAGGCATCTGGGTCGAAGACCACCAGTGTGCCTAACAAAGGTACAGTAGTGGTGACACCAGCAAGCTCATCATCCGCACCTAGTACTTCATCCTCATCATCGCTACCCGCGACCTCTTCTTCATCCTATGATCTGCCTACCGCTAATCCCTCCTCTACGCAGTTTAGGTATACCCATCCGCTTGAAGATAAGGAAGCTGACAAGAAGGTAATCAATTGGATGCTAGACTCCAGCATCAGCATACCAATGCGGGAGTTGATTGCAGTATCTACTGACGTCCACAAGGTGCTCAATGAAATGACTACCACCAAGCGCGTTACTGTCAGGTCGGTATCAGTGAACGAGCTGAACAGCCAACCCGAAATGCACAATTTCCTGAGGAAGTACGATGGTTGTTTGCAAAGGAGCAACGATGGTTGCATTGTTGCTGAACATTTTGAGTCACTGCGATGTATCAGAGCGGTTATGAGTCATGGCCGGGTTCTTTTCTGTGTTCTTGATCAGGGCGCCAAGTGCATTGTAATGCCGCGATCTGTTTGGTGGTCGCTTGGCGGCATTCCATTAAGATCTGACCATAAACTGGTCATGGAATCAGTCAATACTTCTACCGACGAGATGCTTGGCGTTATAGAGAATCTTCCGCTAGACTTTGGCATGGGAGAAATGCTGTTCCAGGTCCAAGTTGTTCCGACTGCTAACTTCAAGATCTTGCTAGGTCACCCGTTCTTCACGCTTACCAGTTGTCACACTGAGCATTTGCCCAATGGGGAACAAGACATCACTCTGAACGACCCGAACTCAGGGAAGGTAATCCGCATTCCTACCAACTGCTGGGTAAAGAGATGTCCTGAATGCAAAAAAGGGTCGCACCTGCCTCCTAGCGATTGCAAGAAGGGATTTTGATGATTGATGATCTGCTCATACCGTGAGGAGACAAATGGACTCATACACACCCGCCCCTCTCTCTTATTTCACGTCCTAATACTTTACTTTCTGGTTCTAACTATCGTCTCGCACCATCCGCGCATCACCCGCTCTTACGGAGCAAACATGACTCGTTTTCCGCTGTGCTATTTACAGCGCAATATACCCACCTCGTCTCTACCTGCTCAGTAATTGACCGCACGTCCGTCGACACATTTAACAGTGTATATTCCTTTGACAAGACCCGACGCGCGCTGGTTTACAAGCCAGTCACGAAGAAAGTCCACACGGTACAAACTTCTATGCCCCCTGAATATAGAATAACGCGACGGTTACCTGACAATCCTTTGACCGGCATGCCTACACTGCCTACCCACCCGCCTGATTTCGTTCCAGGTGTCTGCTTCACTCAAGAAAGAGCGGACAAATTGGACTTAGACCCCACTAATTGGTTATGGCCCGACGAGTTGAAGCTTATATGCTGGCTTGTTCAGGTTCATGAATTAGCATTCACATGGGACGCGACCGAGCGCGGCCATCTCAATGAAACATATTTCCCGCCATACAAAATCCCTACCATCCCTCACATTCCTTGGTCTCAACGCAATATCCCTATCCTGCCCACAACCCTTGGAGAAGTTATCCGCATCATCAAAGAAAAGATCCAATCAGGTGTATACGAACTGTCTACTGCTGCATACCGATCGCGCTGGTTCTGCATAGTCAAGAAAGACAGAAAATCATTGCACCTAGTTCACGATCTTCAACCGCTGAACACGGTGTCTTACTAGGATGTGAAAGGCAAGAAAATTCTCCAAATTTCACAATCCTCCACAGTCAATGGTTCAGACAATTACCAACAGTTGATAACGTGGTCGTTCGTGGGGGACAAGGTGTGTTGAACTTTTCAAGCGAACACTAGTGATGTAAAAGGGGCAAAGAAATGATAGAAACTAATAACGATAGAAACCAATAAGTAGCACAAGGTAGTGCTATAACCTTTAGAATAATATGTTGCAGCTGTATGCAATGAACTAAAGCTATATTATATCCCTCTTGGATATTCCTTACTTATACTTCAGCAATGGAGAACAAATTCACTAGCGGGATCGTCCCAATACGTGGCCTTGAAACCAACTCTCTGCTGCTCAGGATCTCACAATGAGTAATGACGCAGTCCAGAATAGAGTACACCTTCTTGATGTAGTCTTAAGTGGCCAAGCTCTTAATATTCGTTGACAGATTGTAGGTCTTATTTGTGTCTACCCTAATTGATGAATAATACATGAAATTCTCCCCACAGAACTTTTCCTGTGTCTAAAAGAGAACTAGAATGATTGAAGACAATAGAATCAAAGATGGCTCAAGAATGTGGCCAAATACTTCTGAAGAATGTGCTTTAAGAATGTGCTAATTGAAGATGATGTAATCAAATGTGGCTCAAGAATGTGGCCAGATACTTCTGAAGAATGTGAAGTATAATGTCAAAACAATGGAGCTGAATAAGCTAATATTTCTCCTGATATTCACTTGAATGTTCACTCAAATAATGGGGACAAAGAATCTAAGGGGTGAAAGAATGTTCCCCTATGTTCCCCTAACTGTGCTTCACTCTGTTAATACTTGGGAATCAAATTGATTACTTCAAAAGAGGGGAAAATGAGCCCCCTGATATACTACTAGACTAGTGGCTGTGCTACTGATTACTAATGTACTATAGAATATTCCAGAATGTGTCAGAATTATTGAGAAAGAACTATAGAATGTCATGGAATGTCATAGAATGAGTTAGTAAGAAAGATGACTCAGTATGAGTCATAGCAGACATGACTCATTATGACTCATTGTGACTCATTGTGACTCATTGTGACTCATCTGTTTGGTTACCAATCCAAAGTTGTTTATTTGTATTGTCAACTTGTTTGGTACCACAGCTTTAAGTACACAAATACAAATGAAGTGGCATG
This sequence comes from Suillus subalutaceus, assembly GCF_016647625.1. Classification (NCBI taxonomy): domain Eukaryota; kingdom Fungi; phylum Basidiomycota; class Agaricomycetes; order Boletales; family Suillaceae; genus Suillus; species Suillus subalutaceus. The sequence goes on from NW_024540417.1 coordinate 96,356, forward strand.
GCATATGTTTGTCATAGGGGTAAATAAAGTAAAGAATTATGGAAAGGATAAAGGGTACGTTAAGTATTTAATTTGAACCGCTAAGTCGTATCTTGGTGATACATACATGCTCAGAAATGTCCAAAGTAAATTGAAGTAAGGTATAGAAAATTCAGGGGAAGTGCATAGACTATAGTAAGGAGTTACATGTATCATAAATTTGCCATGACCATGTACGAAACAGGTTTCGTGCGTGTCAGCAGTAACTATCCGAGACTCAACCCTCCCTCCTTTTGTCGAACAGTTAGCTGAATCCTTTGCCGGGTATGCGGTATATGGTATGATGGACTTATATTCAGGTTACGACCAGTGCGCGCTACATGAGGAATCACGTGACCTCACTTCCTTTGGAATGCCATTGGGCCCGCATCGGTTGACAACACTTCTGCAAGGTCATGCTAACGCGGTACAAGTATACCAAGGTGATACCGCTTTCATTCTGCAGGACAAAATTCCAGAGTTCACATCGCCATTTATTGATGATGTACCTGTCAAGTTGGTTAAAACGCGGTATCAAAGAGCTGACGGCTCATACGAAACCATAGCGCTAAACCAGGGCATATGTCGCTTCATATGGGAGCATTGTGTGGTCATCAACTGCATACTCCAGCGACTTGAGAATGTTGGTGTAACCATATCCACTACTAAGTTTGTTCTAGCCACTCCTACCGCTGTCATAGTCGGACACAAGTGTACCTTCGAAGGGCGAGTGCCGGAAGATTCCAAAGTGCAAAAGATCTGCGATTGGCCGGAATGTCATACCGTCACGCAAGTGCGGGGCTTTCTAGGTACTTGCGGAGTCTTACGCATCTTCATTCAGGACTTCTCCAAGATCGTGGAACCCCTTACCAATCTTACCCGCAAAGACGTACCCTTCGAATGGGGTGAAGACCAACAGGTAGCTATGCAGACTCTGAAGGACTCAATATTAGAATCTCCCGCACTCCTTCCACTTGATTATGAGTGCGGTCGCGAAGTTATCCTTGCTGTTGACACCTCTTGCATCGCTGTAGGGTTTATCCTCCTTCAAGTCAGGGAAGATGGCAAGCGCTATCCAAACCGCTTCGGATCCATATCCCTCACGGAAGTCGAAAGTCACTACTCTCAAGCGAAACTTGAGCTTTATGGCCTATTTCGTGCGCTTCGCGCAGTTCACGTTTTATCTTCAGTGTCGCCAACCTTACGGTTGAGGTCGATGCGAAGTATATTAAAGGAATGATCAATAACCCTGACCTTCAGCCTAATGCGACCATCAATCAGTGGATCGCAGGTATATTGTTATTTTCTTTCGCGCTTGTTCACGTACCCGCTACCAAGCATACTGGAGCAGACAGACTCTCAAGGAGACCACCCACTGAGGAAGATCCTGACGAGGATGATGATCACAAGGATTGGCTTGACTGCTCATATTCTTTTGGCATCGAAATTCTGAATGATCGTAGTTGTGCTATCACAGGTGCAGGAGCTGATATCATGTGATACCCATATGCCGCACCCTGTACCTTACCCGCTGACCTGTTTACCTGCCCTCATTGCATACCTAAACACCCTAGAACCCGATTCCGCAAGTCTAACCATACCCTGCTCAGAAAATGCACAAGCGCTTGACGCCAGATTAATCGAGATCCAATGCTTTTTAGAGACCCGCAAGCGACCCACAGACCTATCGGATGACGACTACAAGTCATTTGTCTCATCCGCTGCACGGTACTTCATCCTCGACAAGAAATTGTGGAGACACAACTCTCAAGGAAAGCACCAGCTAGTAGTTCTCGAATCGCAACATTTTTGCATCTTAAAGGAAGCACATGACGACCTTGGACATAAGGGAGTATATTCAATTCGAGCCCGACTTCTCTTACGCTTCTGGCGGCCTATGATTATTGATGACATCAAATAGTACAATAGGACATGTCATGAATGCCAAGTCAGGCAAAGTTGCAAGTTGCACATTCCTCCGACTGTCCCGATCCCAGGCGGTATTTTCAGGAGAGTGCATATTGATTGTATGATGATGCCTAAAGCAGGCGGATTCGACCGACTAGTCCATGCACGTTGCGCGCTAACCGGATATCCAGAATGGCGCATGTTACGCAAGGAGAATACCAAAACCCTTGTCGCATTCTTATTCGAGGAACTTCTTTGCAGATGGGGACCTATTACCAAAATCATTACCGACAATGGACCTGCGTTCCGTGCAGCAGCTGATGAACTTGCAGCCCGCTATGGAATTCACCCGATCCATGTCTCAGCGTACAACTCTCAAGCTAATGGTATTGTTGAGCGACATCACTATGATGTCCGGGAGGCCATCATGAAAAGTTGCGATGGGGATGAGGCGCACTGGTATCAGTCCGCGCACTCAGTACTTTGGGCAGAACACATCACTGTTCATCAAGCGACAGGACTTACGCCTTATTTCATGGTTCATGGCGTCGAGCCTATCTTTCCGTTTGACCTTGCTGAAGGAACATTTCTAGTAGTGCTACCTGACCAAGACACCTTTTCAACGATGGATCTAGTCGCATGGAGAGCCCGACAACTGCAGAAGTGACAAGAAGACCTCAACAATATCAAGGAGAAAGTACTCAAGGCACGCTATCAGTCTATCTGCAACTTTGAGCAGCGCTATCGTCGCTCGATCATAGATTACGACTTCGCGCCTGGCGCACTCGTTCTAGTCCACAACTCTAAGGTTGAGTACAAGCTAAGTCACAAGATGAAGCCACGCTATCTAGGTCCTATGATAGTCATCCACTGCACTAAGGGCGGGTCATACATCCTTGTGGAACTAGATGGTTCTGTGTCCCGACTGCACTATGCAGCATTCTGCCTACTCCCTTATCTTCTGTGCAGCGAAACTAAAGTCTCAGTTACTAGCATCACAGGTCTAGACAATGAAGCACTGAATACTCTAGCAAGTGAAGACATAGAAGAACCACCCGACGAAGTGCTCGATTTCGACTTCGATGCATGAACCGCCAGCACTCCTCAAACACCGCCAATAGACCCATTCCCGACATCTGCTTTCTCTCATAAAAACAAAAACACAAAAACAATACCGCTCTTAGTACGATAGTCTCAGTTCCACCCCTGGGTTTAGTCTGGTGTCTCAGTTTCATTCTTCTGCTCTCAAAGGACTCACATATGTTGCGCGCCATCCGCGCATAGACTTTATATTGCAACACAGACATTACAAAGGATTGGACTATTTCATGCGAAAGATCAATTACCATACATTTTCTCTTTGAACGCATAGGCAGCGCACCACGCACATTGACATGGTTTAGGGATTAAGTTGTGCACAAATAGCGACAGGAGGAATAGACAAGGAAGCGCAACAAAGAAGCCAAGTCAGGTGGTATCCCACCAATTGACCCGACTGCGACTAGTATCATTCACCTTCTTCTGCATCGCGACCGCGTGCTCATTTTACCTTACTTGTCTCTTAGGCACCCAGTGGAGTTAGGATCGGCACATTGGATTTGGACATGGGACATAGGATTCAAGATTACCTGGACCAAGACATGCGATCACTCAGGATATTCATGCGACCGACATTCCAATTCATGCGCTATTTAATTCCAGTCTACATTGTACACTAGCGCTAACAAAGTCCAAACATGCGACCTAGGGAACCCTATCTACCGAAGCCTCCTCCTCTTCTTACAGCGCACCACCAAGGAATCCACCTCCGTCATCATTTCCATAAGCATCCCCTGCATAGTCAGCATCTTGGTGTATAGCGCCCGCACCTTGCCTTCCAGATAGATGTCTTCGTTGTCGGCATCAGCATCTGCCAAGAGGTTGAACTCAACCTCCCGACTCTCTGGCGACTTCCGCTTTTGCGAGTCCTCTACCGACTCTTCCTCTTCCTCCTCCTCTTCTTCCTCCTCCTCATCTTCAGAGTTGGCAGTAGTCCCATCCTCTGGAGTCTCCCTAGGATGGCGGATAAGGACACCCCGCTGTAGAGACTCGATCCTGAGTAGCCTCACAATGGCATATATTGCACTGTAGGTCGAGTCTACAATACTATGTATGCAACGCGACACTAGCGCGATAAACGCGACGTTCGCGCGACGCACGCGACTTAGGCGACACTTCCGCGACATAGGCGACACTTGCGCGACTTGCGCGCGCTTTAGGCGAATTTTCCCGCGCCTAAGCGCTATAGGGCGCCTGACTTCCCACTGTGTTTTCCCATGTCCAATCAAGTTCCCAGGTATGCATTTCTCCATTTATCATTTATTTCAACATCGTACCATGTTTATTTTCACTTGGTACACATTTTTCATTACACATTTTTTTTACTTTACAGAACACACATTACCACAGACCACCATCATCATAGACAGTCACCATCTCCGAGTTTTTATTATGTTTTGAATAAATCATCGCAAGCCCTAGTAGCAGTTAGCTCTAGTGGCCATATCCACATCAGTTGTCTTATCAGCGTCTCAGTACACGTCTTAACATCTCACTATCGCTCGCATACCGCTTTCACCCAGTTCCGCTTTTCGACGCGCGACTATCCCGCACTTCGCGCGCCTATAGCGCCTTTGTTCCCGCGCTTTCCGCCTTATCACGAGCTTTGCGCATTCCCCCTAGAGTTGACCAGTGGATATTTGCTTTCTCCGCTTCCCCTAAGGGATGAACATATCGCACTCATATTTTCCTCCCTTCAACAATTATATCAGCTGCACCCTCAGCTGAGTTGAAGATCCTTCACCGCCCCGCAGAGGAACTTGGAGTGGGAGCAGAGGGCGCCTTTTACCGCTGCCTTTGCGCAACAGCGCATGCAGCAGCCCTTCTCCTTTGCGACTGCGACAAGTATCAGTAAAGTTGCGACCCTACAAGCCGGGACCACTTACCTCCATGCCTATGAGTAGAGTACTCGCATTTCTTGCAAGCATCCTTGCACAGCTCACAGGAATTTCCTGGCTTGCCAACGCAAGGCTTCTTGGCCTTTACGCATCGAGCGCAAGGGACAGGATGCACAACAGGCACAACAGCGCGTGGGGTCTTCTAGAAACCGAAGTCAGGATGCCAAAGGCAAGGTAACCGATCCCACTTACCAATGGCTTCCTCCTACCCGCCACAGCGCCAACAGTTGCAGCGTGTTTAGTGACCAACAGAGGACGAACATCCACCTCCTCTTCATCCAACTCCCCTTCCGCTCAGCGTCGGCATCCGCGTCGCCCATGGCCTCATCTGTCTCGCCCGACTGTCTCCTTCTCTTTCTCTTTCTCCTTCTCTAACTCCATCTCCTGCTCCTTACTCTACTCCCGCTCAAGCGCCGCCTGCTCGTCCACAAGTCGCTGGACCTCCACCTTGTAGGCATGGACTTGACCAGAGTATAGTTTGTTGGCCTCTTCCACCTTGCGACCAAATGCGACCTCATCCGATGAGAGCGGAAGGTTCATGTTATATGTCTTGCAGTTTAGCGCATTGTCGCTAAGTTCCTGCTGTAAAGAGAGTTAGAAATCAAGAAAAGAGCTAAGTCGGAAATGGGAACTCACCACAAGCTTAGTCCAGTCACGGACCCACTCTTCCTTTCGCTGGATCAATTCAGGGCAGTGAAGAGATAAAAGGCTGCTGCCAGTGCAAGACAGGAGAGCAGGGGCAGTATGAGCCCAAAGGACTTCTGACTAGGCTAAGCTCAAGAGAGAGTGAGAGAGAGAGAGAGTGTGTGTGTGTGTGTGTGTGAGAGAGAGAGAGAGAGAGAGAGAAAGGGTATGAAAATGTCACTCCAGACAATGAGGCAAGACTGTGTATCAGGAGCTTTATAGTGAGCTATTGAGCTACTACTAAAACTAATAAGCTGCAAGTCTGGGGAAGCTACTGAATCCTAGAAGGAGAGCTACCAGAAATATAACTGAAAGTCCAGCTAGTGAGTGGAAGTGTAGGGCGAAGATTTGATGCTTATGTAAGCAGTAAAAATGCGAACATAAACAAGGGAAAGTAAGAGTAAGTAAGGCTAAGTAAAAGTGTCAGTCTGCACCCAGAGAGAATCCAATCCCTACAGTGGTCCTCGGGGATAGCCTCGACCAGGTGCACTAGTTTAAGTCTGAGGTCAGCAAAGGCACATTGCAGTTTGTCGACGTTGGGGTTAATGACTTCTGAGAAGGTGAATGAAGACATGATTGAAAGTATGAGATGAAGGAGCGGATGAAGGAAAGGTCGGAGGGTTCTTATAGGGAATTGCGATCCAGCCCACACTTCCATTGACCCCGACCCACTCTTCGCGACCACCGCATGCCTATTATTCCTTGCATTGTTCTAGTCCACCAATCACGACCACCGTGTGTTTACACTTCCACCCACTGTTCCGGCTTATTGATTGTGTCCACCGCTTCTATCAAATTTCCGCACCCCGATCATCACTTCCATATCAGGTCGCCATTGATCATGTGCCCTTATCAATGGACAAAAATTTTGCTAAGTCCAAGTCGCGACATGAGACCAACTGGGGACAGTTGGTATTCGAGTCTCCCGCAGATGTGACAATCATACCAGTGCTAGGTGCATATGAGTGTCATAGGCATATTTTGCCTTGTCTAGAGGAAAAGAGTAAGGCGCTAGTCACCAGCGCTATTCAGCTCCCAAGCTATCGCTTTGGAACCACTTTCTTTACAGCACGCTACCCGGTCCGACGCCTAGGTATTCCATCCTCCCATGTCCTGCCTATGTCCACCTACCTCTGCTGGTGCATTATTTTCCTTAAATGTCGCTACTCATCAGTCGCAGGTCTTATTACATGTATCCTTGTGTTCTGCAGCGCTGCATGTTTTATTACCTGTCGCTAATCATGTCCTCGCCAGTGTCGCTACTATACTTGCCTACACAATTCCAAACTCTTACGCAGTATGATAAAATGACCCGTCGCACATACAGTACAGTACTTCCCTTCCCTGGACCTTGCTGGTGTTGGAGTCACTTTAGTCGCTATATCCTAGTCTTGGTGCAATCGATTCCACTCTTGCCAATCTCTTTGATCGTGTGGTGAAAGAAAATAGTAGTCAGCTGGGTATACCAACTAACTTGCTAAATCCTAATGGGTGCGATGTAGAGACTGCTTTCTGTGGGCTCATATGGGCTCATTTTACAAATTCTGACAACTGGCCTTCATGGCCAACTTGCACTATCATCCACTATGACTTCCCTATAGAGCACACCACTTTCCCGCAAAAACACACCATAGGCGCGCTACTTTCCCACACTATGCGCAGCATTCCCGCATGCGCGCCTTGCGCGCTTTCTCGCGCTTAAGCGCACTACGTCACACAGCATCCAGGAGCATCCATCCATCATCCAACCAGTCCCTTGGTATGTATGTCCCTTTTCATTATCTGACCATATTTGGCATATTACACTTCCCATTTCATTATGCACCCTTATTTTACATCACTTTACCTCACTTACATACTTAGAGTGCTCCCTATTCGGCTCCGAGCCCTGGGAGAGCACTTAGGTAAAACTTACATACCTTCATGTTCGTTTTACACCCAACTTTTGGACCTTAGCTTCTTACCATTTTCCACCTTAGCTTCCTACCACTCAGTATCTATCACCAGTTAGTTCCATGCAATGCATGTGTCCATCATCGTCTTGAGGCCCTAGCATCAGTCTATAGCTAGTGGCACTATCAGTATCCGTCAAGATCCGCACTTTTCCTCTTATCAGTCTCAGTATATATCTTTTACACCTGTGCACCGCTTGCACTACCTTCCCGTGCTCCGCGCACTTTCGCACTTCGCTTTCCTGCGCGCGCCTTCAGTGCATTTCTCGCGCTTCCACCACCATTCACCAGGGTTGTTCAGCATCATTCCGTGGATCCTTGCTTTCCTTGCTTCTCCTTTAGGGTCGAACGTTCTTGCATTCTGCGAGTATAGCAGCTAGGCAGAGCTGAGACTCACTTATACTGGTTGAGCACTTTTCTTATATGTGCCTGCCAGGTTGTGATCGCCACAGCGAGTGCAGTACTTCGACCCAAGGGGACTGCTATTGAAGCACTTCCTTCTAATAGTGCGAGGGAAGAGAAAGGAAGAAACTAAGATCTAAGACCTGAGATATCCAACCGACCAAGGTCCGAGTCCGAGAATGTCTGACGCAACATGAGATACCGATGAAGGGCACTGACGTGAGATAGATACCGATGAAAGACACCGATGCAAGATATCGATGCGAGGTGAGGAGTCCAATGCCGATGAGCAGCAGGTAAGTCTAGGCCAAGGTAAGGAGAGCCCAGGTATAACTAGGTATGACGAGGTAAGACTAGGTATGGGTTGCCGACGTAAGACTACCGGTAGCGGTCCGGATCTCACAAGGCCTAGATATAGAAACCTTAGATAGAGTGCACTTAGAGCAGTCAAGGCACGTCCGATGATAAAGGCAAAGGGGATCAATTGCACAATCAAAGACTAACTAAGGTGACTCCTACAACAGTACCAGGAATGTCCAAGGAAGGGAAGTAGTGGATAATACGAACTTGAGTCCTATTTATCTAACTGCGTGAACGTCCGGAATCGCACAGGCAAGAGTAGTAGCGAAACACGAGGTACTCGGGTCGATATGTAATAAGGCTCACGAGTGCTGCGGCCATGGGAATACATGTAATAATGCCTGCTGTTCGTTCAGTAATAGTAAAATAAGCTTAAAACGCACCAATGGAGATAGGTGGACATGGGTAGGACATGGGAGGATTTGGTACCGATGGGACGGAACGGTCGGCCAAGGTGCGTGATGGCCGATCCAACAAGCAAGGGACGGTTAAGACAACCCTGGCTCTTCTGCGAGAGACCGAGACCACAGATCTGTATCGGCCAAGTCGGACATAGACCGGCGCGACATAGGTGAGTCGAGTGAGTTGAGACTTTGCAAGAAAGTGGTGTATGGATGTGATGTGGATATCTAGGCTGCTTGACTCCTATAGCGAAATGGGGTTCTGCGAGGCTAGCCCGAGCTTGAACACCACAGTGTGTCGCTTGACTTGCTTTAAGTGCACATCGCTAAAGTTTCCCTCTTAAGTTTGACTTTCGCAACGTTGGGATCGCTATCGGTAGTTGAGCTATAATCTAGTCGCTATCGGGCATTTCACTTGCACTGTCTTACCTTACTCCTCGCTTTCACTCCTTTTGATTTCTACTCGCTGTCGCTAGTTGGATGTCGCATAGCGCTATCGCATAAAACAGCTTGGATAGCGCTTCTCACTTATACGCACATTTCTCTGTCGGAACTCACTTGTCGCTGATCGCTATAGCGCTACTTATTGGTTTTTGGTCTTAGGTCACTATAGGTTATTAGTCCTTCGCGCTATCACTTCCCTTGCATATTAGTAGGGAGTTGCTTCAATAGCAGTCCTCTTGGATCGAATACTACACTCACGCCTATTGGGATAAGTAGCGCTAGTTTCTAACTGGCCTAGTCGCTATTTCTCTTTCACAACAATCTCCTACTGAGTCCTATTTAACTAGCTATGTGAAAGTCTGGAGTACTGTAGGCAAAAGTAGTAGCACATCATCGTGGCTGACAAAATATGTAAAAGGCCATGAGGTGCTGTGGCCAGTGGGAATACATGTAATAGCGCTGTCTACTGCATCAGTAATAAGAAAATAAATGACTACACACCTAGTGGGGTAAAGCATGACTGGACAGGACATAGGTAGGATGAGTCCACAGGGTATCTGAGCAGGTCTGATCATCGGGTTGCATTGGGGTTGTCGGGTTGCATTGGGGTTGTCGGGTTGCATTGGGGTTGTCGGGTTGCATTGGGGATGACTAGGGGTGAGTCAGACAACATGGGGTATGGACGCAAATTGCATAGTGGCTTCATACAAGCCCAGTTGAAATATGATTGTCACACCAGCAAAGAATATCTTCAAATAAAAATGCACCTAGTGTCCTCCCAGTTTCTCTCCTCAACATTCTAAATTCGGGCCAAGTAGCCTAGTCAATGAGCATTGTGCTTGAATGATGTAGGAAAATCCATGGGCTGCAGGCAATACATAGAGTCAGTGAAAACTTTTTGGAAGAGAGTTGCAGGAATCAGGATGTTGGGAGGAAGGACAACTTTTTTGACAGAACAAGTTTGACATTGGTGACAGGTCTTAAGGTACCAGGAGACGTCCTTGTCAAGGGAGGGCCACCAGAAGCGATCTGCAATTGTCCGTTGAGTATGGTAAAAGCCTTTATGGCTGAGCTTGTCATGAACATCATGAAGGATGTAAGCTTGTTCTGGAGCAAAGATTATCAATTGGTGGCATCCTCCTGCCTCTTTTCGCCATAAACACTTTCGTTGAATGAAAAACTGATGTGCCCGTTTGGCAAGACAGATATGATCTTTGCTGGAAGTTGAGGAATGGAAGGAGAGTGTGTCCAGGTAAGTATGAATGGCAAGAAGTTCATTATTGAGGCATGTCAAGATGTCATTGGAGGGAGGTTCAATATGAAGGGAGTGTGGGAGTCCCGCAGTCATAAGGATGAGTCTGCTGTTCTTCATCTTGGCTAACCACTTGTTATCAACTTCCTTCACTATCCACATCCCACATCCTAAAATTTCATCTATCAAGTCTTCCATGTTTTCCTGCATCTCCTCAAGGTCTTCTTGGTCTCTGGGTGCCATGGGTTGTCGAGATAGGCCATCTGGTGCTACATGTTTGTTTGCAGGGACATGTCTGAGGGTGAAGTTGAAAAGGGATATGCCAGTGATCCAACAGTTGACAGCAGCGTTAGGTTGAATATCAGGATGATTAAGCATACCGTGAATATACTTGGTGTCCACTTTGATGGAGAAGATCTTAAATCCTATGAGCCATATCTTTGCTGCACACAAGGCTCGAAATAACTCATATAGCTCAATTTTGGCTTGAGAGTACTGTGACTCATGCTCGTTCCAAGTAATGGAACCAAATCTTGAGGGACAATGACAACCTTCTGAATTGACTTGGAAAAGAATCCATCTGGACACTATATGAGACAAGTCCACTGCTAAGATGACTTTGAGTGAGGAGGAGTAGTCGATGGGGTGAATTGCAGGAGAATGGATGATTGCGTCTTTGAGGGAGTCCATGGTGTTTTGTGTGGATGAATCCCACACAAAAGGAGTGTTGAGACATGTAAGGTTCGTGAGGGGTCTTGCAATCCTGGCATAGTCTTTGATCCGGTTTCAAACTGTGCCTGCAGTGCTGAGGAATCCACGAACTTCGGTTCGTGTTGTACAGGGTGGCCAGTTCCTAATCTTCGAGACTTTGGTCTTGTCTGGGATGTGTCCCTCATAGTTGCAGAGTTGTCCAATGATGAGGACTTTGTGAATGCATAGAAACAGTTTCTTTGCGGAAATGGTGGCTCCTGCATGCTTAAGACAGTACAGGACTCAATTGACGTCCACACGTGTTCCCAAATGAACATTCTAATGCCAGGGTTCTCAGAAATGAGCTCTTATGAGCCATCAGGAAGCTCATATTGTGTGCAGGGTCCCAGGACATTGATGTCATCTTGAAAGTTTGGCACAATTTCAATTTTGGCTTGAAGGATGAATGCGATGTCATTTTGGAAGACAGAGGGGGAATAAGTCCAGCCTTGGGGAAGGACTGTGAGACAATAAGTGCCAAGAGGGGTTTGGAAGGTTGTGATATTGCGAGACTCCTCTGCTAAGGCTCGATGGTCAAATCCTACAAATAAGTCCATCATTGAGTAAATTGAACAGCCTGTGCATTGTTCCATGAATAACTCGACATAAGGCATTGTTGCAGTGTCTTTGACCATGATGGAATTAAGCTGTTGGAGGTCATGCACGATTTGAACAGCTCTGCTTTTCTTCGCAATGCAGAACCAGCAAGATTGATAGGATGAGTTTGACGGTTCATAAACGCTGGACATGATCTTTGATTTGATGAGTTTGATTACTTCTTCTTTGATACCTGGAGGAATGGGAGGCTGACGGTGTGCCCAAGGTACATGCTCAATGGTAGGGATAATCACAGGAGGGAAGTAGTCATCCCAAAAATGGCCTTTCTCCAACTTGTCCCAGGCCAATGCTAACTCATTGTTCATCAGTACTGTACAGCGAGCTTCCATTCTTCGGGCAAGAGAAAGTCATTTTGAAGGATCCTGAGCTCATTCATTCATTCTCAGGTGAGTCAGATGCCAGGAAGAAATTCAGGAGGAGTGGTAGATAAAGAAGAAAGTGAGAAGAGTGGATCTTCATTCAATCAACAGATGATACACGCATGTGCTGGCACAGTCATAGGTACAGGCTTTACCTTGTTGGCCACCTTCTTGTAGGCGAAAGTGCAGTGAGCTGGGTTGATTTTGAAGTGTGATTGAAGAAGAAATTTGGCAAAGGAGGTGAAGGTGAGATGGGATATGGGAATAGGTGTTGTAGGTGTGGATGATTTGATTGCATGATATGTGTTGGTGGAACTTGTTGGTAGGAGGATATGTTGGTGGAACTCATTGGTGGAATGGTAGGATAGCTATCAGTCAAGCTGGTTGGTAGGATGGCACAATATGTATCCATTGAGCTGGCTGGATTGATGGCATGATAGATATCAGTTGAGCTGGTTGGTTTGATTGCATGATAAATGTCCTTTGAGCTGGTCAGTAGGGTGGTGTGATATATATCGGTCAAATTGGTTGATTTGATTGTGTGATAAATATCTGTTGAGCTGGTCGGTGGGATATGCAGGGCGGGTAGAGCTGGCTGATCAGTTGGAATGATTATGGCTGCAGTGGTGAGGGCAAGGGATGGATGCGGCCAAGGACAGGGGAGAGTTTCTATGGTACAAGTGTTGGAACTATTCATAGGGTCTTGGATCATGATATATACCTTGTCTGTGTCTTCGACCTTGGAAAGGCAAACGAGTTTCTGCCAGGGTGTCCCAAAAGCAGGTGATAGGGTGCGTCTGGTATGACATAAGTGTGCACCCAACTTTTGATGCCTTCAACTTCTATTTCTAACATCTCGACGCATCCTCCCATCTCTT
>NW_024540418.1:0-109038 GCF_016647625.1 Suillus subalutaceus
TCTCCACCGATTCCCACGGTGTAGGGCTCAAATGAAAGCCCTGAAGCCATACTACAATGTGGTATAAGCATGTTTTTGAGGCATTTGTTTGTTCTCACACAATATTATAGATAGTGAAAAATGCCAAAACATACGGACGGTTTTTTGAGCCACTGTATATCCGGTTACAGATCCGATGATCTGGATCTCAGATCCGATCCAGATCCGATGAACATATCCGTCGTCCGGTCCACAGATCCGCTTTGATTCTTATTTTCATTTCCTGTTCATATAACTCTAACTATCGTTCATCTCCTTTCGGTATTCCTGTACACCGGTATACCGGTTATCCTTTACTTCCGCTTTGCTTACTGATCCGCTATGCTTACTGATCCGCTACACTTACGAATCCGCTTTACTTGTACTTCATTCCCGGTCATGATTCGTGATCCATCCAACTTACCAGTACGCTCCACTTAGACTTTGCTTATACTTTCGTACATAGCCTCGCACCTTTGCTTATTGATCATTCCGTTAGCTATCCGTAGTATATAAACCTTTGTATATGCGCTGTAGTAGATCAGTTCGAATATCATCTTAGATTGCACTCATTCCGTCTGGACTCTGAGTCCCTCCGTTATCCATCCGGACTTGAGTACGCTACTCTTGTCAACTCCGAGACTTAGGATAGATTCCTATAGTCTACATATCCGCCTCTGTCTTCGGACAGTCCTCACCCGTTAGTTTCTAGTCCGGATCCGATCCGGATTGGCCGTTACTCTATATACGCGATACTTTAGCTCTCTGAAATAAGGGGCAAGACTCGGGAAAGGGGCACAGCGCACGAGCTGAGGCCGAAGCCCTTCGGATCCGATACTACTTGAGTACGGTCTTAACAGAATGAGGCCGAGTAAACTGCATCAGTGTGCCCCCACAAGGGCTCGCTAACTGGCTCCCACATCCCTGCATTCCACAGCCGAACAGTCTTATCCGAAGAACCAGTGACAATGCAAGTGCCATCTGGCGAGAACGAGACCGACCAAACTTCTCCAGTGTGCCCCCACAAGGGCTCACCGACTGGCTTCCCTGTCACTGCGTCCCACAGCCGAGCAGTCATATCCTGTGAACCAGTGACGATGCGGGTGCCGTCCAGCGAGAACGAGACCGATTCAACTGAACGAGTGTGTCCCCGCAAGGGCTCACCGACTGGCTTTCCTGTCTCTGCATCCCAGAGCCGAACAGTCTTATCATCCGAACCAGTGATGATGCGAGTGCCGTCCGGCGAGAACGAGACCGAGCTGACATAATGAGTGTGCCCCCGCAAGGGCTCACCGACTGGCTTCCCTGTCGCTGCATACCAGAGCCAAACAGTCTCATCCAAAGAACCAGTGGCGATGCAAGTGCCATCCGGCGAGAACGAGACCGAGGTAATACGACCAGTGTGCCCCTGCAAGGGCTCACCGACTGGCTTCCCCGTCCCTGCATCCCACAGCTGAACGGTGCTATCATCCGAACCAGTGACAATGCGAGTGCCATCTGGCAAGAACAAGACCGATGTAACCCAAGCAGTATGCCCGCTGAGCACAGTCTGAACAGCTGGCCAGTTTATCTCACGTCCAGATGCCACACGAAGAACATTCGGAAATCATGCAGAAAGCTTTTGCGATAGTGGAGAGTTGGTAGGCAAGAATGGGAGTGCTGATACATACAGATGGGGTGTGCTGTGTAGAATGGTGCCGCTGAAAACTTGAATGAACCTCTGTACGTCCATTGCAGTCGACGAGACATCTTTGAATTTTGGATGGCCCTGTGGTTGCGCATGAGTGCTTTATCTAACACCCAGTAGCAGTGTGCTCACCTTCAGCCACTGGGCAATGGGCGGAAGGGCAAGAACTGCACCGCTGAGCACATTGGTAAGGGCGAGTAACTCGAGCCAGAAAAACACCCGCTCGTGGTCGAACAACAATTTCACTTCTTTCGCGAGCTCCTTGTCGAAGGCCGTGGCTCATACGTGCGACGTCCAAAATCGAGATGAGTATGACAGATGTGGGGAGATGGATTTTTTAATTCGTTCTTGTAGCCCGGGATCTTCGCTATTAGGTAGATATGACGACTTCATATCACAGATATTAAAGCGAAGTCCATGTTTCATCACCCGAAGTGACGCAAATGCAAGGTTGCGTTGCACATTTGACAAGTCGATGAAAAACTCGCTGCTGGATGGTTTGTCGGTCAAGAAATCGCGGAAGGATGCATGAAGGGGTTGGATTGGGGAATCTGGATTGGTGGTGCCGCTGAGGAGGGAGCCCATGTATGTTACCATAAGTTTCACGTCGAAACGGTCCTCTTGCTTTGGAAAATGGTGCCTCATCGCGTTCAGGGAAGCTAAAGGAAGGGGCTCAGCTGTGACTAGTATTTGTTCCATTACTGAGCGAAATCTCGCTAATGCAGTCAAACGCAGTTCCTGTGAATGCAGAGATGTACCTCTGGGCATGATGTTGTTTAAAATGAGGCGATACATGTTGTGCAACAGCGGGCTTCTCTTAGCAGGATTGAGTGACACCACAGCCTGGTAGCACTCCATTGGAGATAGCCCAGCATGGGACTCTTTGATGTATCCGCAGGCGAGACGCGCCCACTCGAATAGTCCATCAGCTTTCTTAGCGAGGACTGCGAACTCTCCATCCTGGAAATCCAGCCCTTCCAACTTCTTAGATACGTAAGCACGGATGTCGCGCTCTGCATTTGCTCGTGGAATATCATCCATCGTCATCTGTCGAATATGCTGAACGCCGCCAAACTTGTCTTGGATGTCATCAAGCGGGCGAGAGGTAATGATGAAGCGGAAGTTGCCTGAGAGGTCTGTAATTTTTGGAACAGTGGGGTTTTGATGTTTGCCAGCTAGAATGTTGAGGAGGTCTTCCCGTGTCTCCACTCCACCGCTTTCATCCAGTGCATCGATCACGATCACGATGGGTTCCCTAGTTGACCTAGATGACTTTCGCAGTGGTTCAATAAGAAGTTTCTGCCACTGCTGGATGATATCCATTGTCTTCTTGAGCGAACTTGTGGCCTGAACTGCATCTGCTAATGCCCGCCTCATCTCCGGATCACAGTCAGCCAGGTCCTGTGCGATCGTGGAAAAGATCTTTTCATGGCGATGATCTGCTTTTCGCTGGCGGTCAAAAGAATAACACGAACCAAGTCCTCCCAAATCTTCGAACCAGTTCACAATGGTGTGGGCAATGGCCGATTTGCCCTTGCCAGCAGGGCCAAATAGCCACAGCACGCGTGAAACATTGTCCCCAGTGCTATTGAGCCATTCCGTGATCTGGGAAAGGATTTCCGCGTGCGTCCCTTCATGGCATTGTTTCTTGGTATCTAGTCCCGCGCCCTCTGCATAATTCATACCGCTGAGGTTCAATATTTCGTCTGAAAAGGTTGAATATATGCCAAGTCACAAGGACGTCTGAACCCTTACCCATACAGTGGACGTATATGCCTATGTCCTGAACCTGTGTGCCTATGTCCTGGACGCCTATGGCTGCGTCGTGAGCAACCTGGTCACGGAAGTTTTGCATGAGCCCCTCGAACACGTCATTGTACTTTTTGATCGTATTGTCCATTTCCGAGAGGATATCCTTTCCAAGTCTCTTCCCTGTGACGATGGTAGAAGCTTGAGACGGTTCAGAGCGCAACAGCTGGTAATACTCACAAAAGCTCTTGGTCTTCAAATAATTTGCGATAAACTGAGCACATTCACGAGTCTGCTGAGAAATTTTTCCAAGGATAACGTGCATCAACAAAAATTTTCTAAGCTTCTCATCTTGCGTCATAAAGCTGTAAACCTCAGATATCTTCTGGAGAAGTTTGAGTACTGCTGCGTCGTGATCCACTTGAGCTAAAATAACCTGTACAAATTATTGGTGAGCGGTGGGAGATAGGAAGGGATAAGGTGAAAACATACTTTGGCTGCAAAAGACAACACGCCCAGTGCCATCTTTGCATGTGGATGTACCTGTAGAACTAGATTAGTTCGGTTGTGATCGAGAGGAGGACCTGCATACATTCGCAATCTCTCCGATAACAGTGTCGAATATCTTGAGGGGTTTGAGATAGGTGTCCTGGAAACCCTGTGCAGTATGGAGATCCGCTTGTGCGCCTTGGCCAACAGACACTACACGTTTCGCAGGCCCCGAAAGTGGATGGATGCGCTTCGCAGCCTCTTGTGCACCCTGAAGTGCCAATTGGGTATCAGCCTCCACTTCCACACCAGACAGCATAGCCTGATCCTGCATGGCCACGAAAATTTAGAGAGAGCACAAAGACTGAAGGGCAAGTTTGAGAACCTACCTTGATATTCAGGGGAGCAGGGCTACGGCTTGAGCGCTTGTTGCAATCTTAGTGGTATTCCAGGATACTCATCGGGCATGCTCGTGGACTTACCAACGTTCTTAGCTCGTCCTTGGCCTTATCCGGAAACCTACCAACTCTGCCATGGGGTCGGTGCTAAATGGAGGATTAGTCAATCTCAGTGTTTGGAGTGGAGTGAATGAAGTGATCCTCGAAAACCACATACCGAACTTTCACCAGCTGTTTGCTTCGCTAGACTGGGATTTGTGGGTTTGTTGAGTTGAACCTCTCGACGATTGGCCTTCTTCATTGTGAATACTAGCAGTTGAAGGGAAGTGAGATTATAAGATAATAAAACAATAGGCCATCAATGCCTCGAGGCAATATTTGTTGCAAGCGATAAGTGTTTGAATTTCGACCTGACATGCGGGCCGCGGTGAAGGTGATTGTGACAAAAATAGTCTTGGCAGTGAAGAACATCCTCGCACCCGGACCTCAAGCGCTTCACACTTGCTGGAGTCCTCAACCTCCCACTTTTCCACTAAGAAGGCTGGCCCTTTTCCAATTCCTCGATGAATCGCTCTTGCCTTTGCGCATTAAAGCGAAGTAAGATAATTAAAAGGGTCTTACATAGAATAATAGGCCATTATTAGTAGTAAGTACAAGCCTCGAGGCTGACTGCAAGCGCTGAGCATTGAAAGGAAGAAAGAATCTAATCGTCCAATCAAAGCATAATATCTCATCGGTCATGCCCTGAGTGTTATCCAAGCACAGCGGGGCTTGAGATATTGAAGACAGGTTTTAATGTTGTCCAGAATGCAAAGAATATTTTGAAATTTAAGTGTTTCAGTGTTTCAGTGGAACAACTCGTAGTACTAGTACTAAGTTATCACAGTATCTACTGCTATGCATTAATAATTCAAGTTTACTAGTATTTACAACTTAGAGTTGCTCGACTCGGACACTGGCAGCACTGGCAACCTTGAAAACTTGATAGCTGTATGTCCTGTATGCCCTGTGAGAGCTGTGTGAATTGCCTGACTGTGTTTATATGCCTCTTGTGAGCGCTGTCCACTCTGTGAGAGTCTGTGAGCGACTGTGGGAAACTGTCAAAATAGCCACTATCTGGGGATAAATGTTCAGTTTACTGATGTGGATGATAAGTTGTCTATTTATAGAAATTATCATAAATTAGAGAAATTTTGTAGCAGGGGGTTTCCCTGATGTACAGTTGCGGACAAGCAAAATCAGCAAATTTGAATTGACACCAAAGACTGATTTTTCCTGGTGCCACAAATGACTGGGAACCCATTTTTAGTGCAGAATATGTTTATTGAGGACCAGTGCAATGGATTTGCACGAGCAGATTGTCCAAAAACTCTCATTGAGGATTTTTCTAGGCCAAATTTGGCAGTACCATAAATAAATCGCTAAAATCTCGAAAAATATGGCAATCGCTTCCTTTTGATGTCCCGTGCATGATTCCATTGAAATATTACAAAAATAACAAGCCATTCTAGCGCTAAAAATGGTAAGTGTTGAGGTAATTACCCCTGGAAGGTCCTTCAAATGCTCCTGAACTTCTATTGGCTGAGCCACAAATGGGTGAAATCATATGCAATAAAGTCTACATAGCTAAATTGGAATGATTTTTTTGTCAATGACATGTCATCTTGGTAATATTGGCCCCCAAAATGGTGCCGAAGGGGTACACAACATCTTTCAAATTGTCCAAAAATTTGGCGGGCCAAAAACCTCGTGGGAAAAACTTCGGACCACTGTTTTTAGACGTATTTTCACTCCCTGAGTTCAGATCTGGCCTTGGTTTGGCACCAAAAATTCACGCTGGATGGCTACCAAATCGGTGGTGTTTGCTTGTCCGCAACTGTATACATATCCACCTCTAACTTGTCGATTTTCACTGGGGCTAAGTACCCATCAGTGCAAATTGGCGAGTGCCACCGTAAAGAAGGTTCCAACTGCTTGAGCGTGTTGAATTTTCCCCGCGAAACGCAAGGCATAGTTGGGTACTCATGAGTCATGATCGGTCGAACGGTGTTGACGCTCGAGCTTTTCGTCGCTGACAATGTACAGGTCGTGTCGGAGAGGTATCAAGTACAAAATTGGTCGTTGGGACGCTGTCTCACATCTTTCATCTCTGATGCTACAGAATTGAACTCGGGCCCCGAAGACCAGGCCAAGGTGAGCCTACAAGTTGCAAGCTCGAACCACGCGTGTTGGGGCTGTGAAAAATGCTAGCGCTGTCCGCCACAGTCACTCCGGGTGTATACAGAACCGCCATCATTACTCACATCATGTGCTCCCGTACGCAGCATGCCACATGGTCAGGCCGATGGGCCTATTTTCGTTTCAAGCTTGTCATAAAACATGAAAAATAAGCTCAGGCCTCGATCAACGTTTTTGCACAGATTATCTGATCCTCCTGTTATGCAGATGAATGTAGGGATTCTCCCAAGTACTGCTCCAAGGATATAAAGTAATTCGGGCTACGACCACAGGCGAGTGCCGGGTACACGGTCTGTTTGAAGTGCTTCATGTTAACCCGTTTCCCATCAGTCTGTATAAATGCTCTCCCGACAAGCCGAGACTAGGTTTCTCAACTCGTGACTGAGCGAACATGGGGTCCACGTATATATACAATCGCTATTGTCAGTTGTCCTAGCCCAGGATGCCGTCTGAATCCGAGCCTCAAATGCTTTACACAGCCCCACAACAGGACAAGGAGGGCTCAGAGACATTGGAAGGATCCAATTTCGCCAAGGACTCCAACCTTTCCTCACACCCGCATGAATTTCCCGAAGGTGGTCTGGCTGCTTGGATGACAACTTTTGGAGCGTAAGAAGCTCAAGTCCTGGTGGTAAATCTGGGCCTTACTTGATCTGCTTAGGTTTCTTATACAATTATGCGGGTTTGGGTGAGTCTGTGCTACCTGTTGTTAACGAAGAATGACTCTTGACTGAAGGTTAAAGTTATACCACCTCATTTGGTGTCTACCAAGGTATTGCTGTATGAAAGTGAGAATGGAACATTATACTTATTACCCTCCAGACTTCTATACCCAGCATTACCTTACAAACGAGACATCGTCTGCCATATCGTGAGTTTCCGTTTGTGTCTTCATGAGCGTATGCTAAGGTCTTTTAAAGATGGATCGGGAGCCTGAACACGTTTTTAGTCACCGCTGTGGGCCTTATATCAGGTTCACTATATGACCGAGGATATTTGTGGGTGTAGCTTTGTTGGAAGTTTTAAGGATACTCAGCAAACTTACCTAGCTACCACCTAGTAATTGCTGGATCGCTTCTGCAGAGTTTTTCTCTCTTCATGTTGTCTTTGTCAAAACCCGATCAGTACTATCAGGTAACGTCTCCTAACTTTACGACCTCATTTTCTGATTTAGTGTAGATATTCCTGGCTCAAGGTGTAGGCCTGGGTATCGCGTCGGGGCTCGTGTATGTTCCGAGCATAGCTGTCGT
Organism: Suillus subalutaceus; assembly: GCF_016647625.1. Taxonomy (NCBI): domain Eukaryota; kingdom Fungi; phylum Basidiomycota; class Agaricomycetes; order Boletales; family Suillaceae; genus Suillus; species Suillus subalutaceus. The sequence continues at coordinate 7,830 of NW_024540418.1, forward strand.
TTCGCATTATTTCCGACGGAGACGCACACTGGCTATGACGTTCGTCGCTTCGGGCTCTTCTCTGGGTGCTGTCATCCATCCGATTATGCTCAATAACCTCCTGAATGGTCGTCTTGGTTTTGGAAATGGCGTCCGTGCAAGCGCAGGGTTTGTCAGCGTGCTCCTTTTGATTGCATGCCTATGCATGCGAACTCGCCTTGATCCGCCGATGACACCAGCGAACTATATTGTGGCAGCTAAAAAATGCATTCGTGATGTACCATTTATTTTCGCGATAGCAGGGTGAGACTTCAGCACACATTCTTTCAAAATACTTCAAATAACTGTCCGCAGGGGCTTTTTTTTCAGACTGGCTTCTACTACCCGTTGTTCTTCATTCAACTCGACTCTATCAAGCACGGTCTTAGTGTCACCTTCTCGTTTTACTCTGTGGGGTACAGCACTATGCAAGTGATTTGCCTGCTGACAGCATCACTAGTTAGTGATTTTAAACGTGTCCAATTGTGTGGCACGAGTCACGTCAGGATTCATCGCGGCTTTCACGGGAGTCCCAAACTTAATCATAGTTGCAACAATTTCGGGTGGTGTGCTCATTTTGGGCATGATTGGATTGAGTAGCCTGGCCAGCGTCGTTGTACTTGGTGTGATGTATGGCTATTTTGCGGGGCTGTGTAAGTGGTTTTTTTCCACTGGGTGAAAATTTCTTGATGGATCGATCGATGATGCAGATATTGCGATGGTAGCTCCGCTTGTGGCTACTTTAACGCCCGAATCTCTCTGAGCTTGGGTGAGCAATAGTTTAAATTCGGATGTACGAACCATCTAATTTAGATCATAGCGCGCGGATGGGCATCTGTTTCTTCATTAGCGGTGGGTAGTATCAGCTACACTTCTACATCGTTTAAAACTCCCATGCAATTACTGCAGGATTTGGAAGCTTGATCGGTGGGCGCCTGTGCCATTTTTTGCCTCTAATTCTAATTCTTTAACAGGAACACCCATTTCTGGTGCCCTACTGACATCGAATTATACCTGGTGGATACCCGCTGTGTTCTCCGGGGTGAGTTGACCATGGCTACCGTTTTCTCCAGAATTCACGTCAACTCGACAACAGGTCGCTTCAGTGACTGGTGGTATGATGTATATGATCATGCGGTTTATATTTGTCAGGAGGCAGATCAATCAAGGAAAAGCATAATGCTCAACTTTAGATAATAGATACTGTAAGCTGATTCCTGAGGGAAGCTGTGATTTAATATGTTTGACTCTGTTGTTGTTCACCGACTTATTCCATGGTTTTATGTAACATGGATACTGGTGATTTTTGGGTTGCTCAGTTGACTGATGGTGTTTGTACAAGCTCTACGGCGGCATCTCGATTGCTATGCTTGACTTGCACTCTGTAAATGGCGCCAATTGGATCGCGTCGACGTGGAGTCAACACTAGATCGACGTTCTCTCCAAATGCATATTTCTCTTGTGTGATGCCGCCGATGGCCCGATGTCGTAGCATCAGTGCTGTGTTGTAGTGTCATGCTGTCACCATCCACTTGTTCAAGGCACGTGCAAGATGAGAGTATTGTTGCGGTTATGGTACGTGTAGTCGTATTGTCGTCGAGTACGAAACTCTGAGAGGCGTGGGCCAAGCACGGTGTCGTGTCTGAGGTTTTTTCCATTTTACTTCAATATAAATTACCCCTTTCTGCCTACTTGAATTGTTGTGGTTCTGTATACGTACAGATCCAGAGCGGTTGTTTGGCAAGAGCCCTCGGAAATAAACAACGCGTTGGTCGTCGACACCTGTTAACGCATTCAACTCTACATCGAGTAGTTCCACCGATACTCGGTGCCGAATACCTGACTAATGTCGATTCGACGACGCGATTCAGCGCCAATCAGCGCACAGATTTCTCCAGATATACAATCTGTGAGACCTCACAAGAGAACCATAAATCAAGATGACATGCTATACTTCCTCCTGGGCTCGAAGGAAACCTCGTAGAATACGTTCATGGGGGAGAGGGGAGACTGGTTGCCATTCGACCAGAAGCGGTTCTATACCAACGCGTTTATCATCCAGGACGATAAGGTGTGTACCGTGACTAGATGCATCACACAGTCCACCAATCCAAGGGGAACGCTTCAACTTCTCAGGATTCTCCTCGGTTTAAAGAAACGTGGATTTGGTATCAACAAGTAAGCAAGCTTCCTTGTATTCTTCACGATTACAGAGAGTGATTTTGAATCCCGCAATAACAGGTACAATGGGTTTGGTGGCAAGGTGGAACCAGGAGAGACGCTCACTGAAGCTGCGATGCGCGAACTTAAAGTCTTTCAACTTCATTTCTATGACACGAATGCCAAATATTGACGTGCAATTCAGGAAGAAGCCGGCATTGATGCGCCCCTCGAGCACGCAGGGTCATTGTTGTTCATGGCGAAAGGCGCTGAATGGGCTTTCCAGATCGAAATATTTTCTGCTCGCACATACTCGGGAACACCTACAGAGTAGGTCCCTTTTGGCTGCGCAACAGCGGGGTTTGTTGAATTCAAGGACTGGACCCAGGTCAGACGAAATGCGACCGGAGTGGTTCTCAATCGCGTCATCTGTCGCATCTGATGCAGACGCGATAGTGCCACCGATCCCATATGAAACGATGTGGGATGGTGATGACAACTGGCTGCCTCTCGTAGTGCAAGGGCGAAAATTTGTTGGCCGGGTTGATTCTGTAATGCAAGACGATGGTGAATTCGTGATGACGAGGCACTGGTTTGGCACTGTTATTTCAGATAACTAACTGCAATCACACCACTATCTGCAAAGAAATAACAGTCCAGTTACTGAGATAATACTACCAATTCAAACTTGGAAGAGGGTGGGCATGCTAAAGACCAGCTGATCACCGACCTCCTAATTGCCCACATTTAAGCCATGACGCGTTAATTATTGTCAACAGGACACCGGGCAAACACACAAGTAATATAGCTGCTCAGAGACACGAGTGTGAAAGTAATAAATGTTGGATGTGAGATACAGCTGAACATTACCAAGTCCGATGTATCTATATCTCGGCGTTACCTGCGTCGTCTAGTAGACACCTAAGTTTAATAAAGACATCGCTGCCTGCAAGATTATCAGCAAGTCCGAAACGACGCATGAATACTTAGTCGAACTCACCCCACCCGTCAAGCGAAAATACATCCAATGAACCACCGAAATATCTACAAAGCCAATATGAGGCTAGACAAGGATGAAAAGCGAAGGCGAACACACTTTGCATATAACCGACTCAGAGGGAGCCCGTACCCTAAACCTGCAATTGTTCCAAGGCCCACCTGGATACCCTTCTCTGTAATCTCACCGAAAAGGTTCCCACCTTCCCCTACACTGCCACTCCCAATGGCTGCGCTCCCACCAATATGCTGTGCGGCATACGGCCCACCGTCTCCCTTCTGGTCGTCCGCATGCCCCGCAGTAGTGAAAGCGTATGAGAATATACGAGCCATGTTGGACGCTGAGACGCCACCACCCTGGTCGCGAATTCGAATTGATAGGAATGGATGTGGTGGAGTGGGGGGGTGAAATGGTGATTTGTACGGGTGGTAGGGGATGGGATGAAGTAAGGCCGTGAAGCTTGTGGTGGTGCTCTACGGTAGCGCGGAACGCGTTCTTGAGCATTTCGGTGAGGATATATTCAAGGTGCACAGGGACATAGCTAGGCGGAGGAGGATTATACTGATAGATTCCGCTGTAGATATGTTGAACTCACGCGAATGTAGCTTCTGGACACCCGTCGATCGTAATGTTGGGGCTTGCGCCGAGGGTCGCCTCGCATAATTCGCTGACGAATGCACCACACATACGGACCATCTCCGCGGGAGAGCACTTTGGATCAATGACACCATTGTGCACGAGCACGCCAGCCTCGGCGGCGCCGGGATCCGTGGCAAGTGCGTGTGAGAGCGCAATATGTTGTTCAGCAATCAAGCGTACAGAGATGCGAGATCTGATAGCACCATCGAGGAAGTTGGATATTTGAGTTGAAGACATGTACCGCGAGCACTCCTGGAATCTAAAAGTTGTTGAAGTCAGGTTAATCAATCGGAGCACAAGGATCAACGCACCCCTTGGCCATGGTTGGTATATCGTTTCTATGTCTCTGAACGAGTATATCTAGTTCATCAACAAAATGTTTATTGTCCTCGAGTGTGCGCACTTCGGGAAAAGTAGCGAGAACATTAAAACTGTCTCTGTGACCGTTGAGAGTTCGTGAAACATATGGATTAGTACCGACAATAAATGGCAATCCCTCGAGGGCGCGGACGCGCCGGGCCATACGTCTTGGTATCTCCGAGAGTACGTACGTTACTGAACGCAGCACGGATGCAGGTGTTAAAGGGTTCCCGAAGGACACGAGGGCTGAGAGCGTTAGAGGAAGTGGCGGATGTGCTGCGAACGAGTCGAGAAGTCGAGCAGATTCGGAAGACAGTGGCGACGGTGCACGACGAACATGGTACCGCCGCCGTTGGATGGTACGCGCTGCGAGGGCGCGCACTGGAAGGTTTATCATCGATATGCCGAACTAGTTCAATCTCTCCGCGTCTCTCCTGAGTAGTAGTTCCTTCCGGATAGTATAGAGTGTAAGCTTGATGGTGAGCGCTAAGTACTAAGTACTTAGGCAGTTCTAGGCTAACAATACGGCATTACCCCGGCCCGGGGTGCACATGGCAGTGCATATATTTCAGCAAATATCCAAAGGACTGACACGTAGTATATATGTACCAGACAAATTGAAACAGTGTCATCGAACATATACACACTCCGAGACTGGAAGGAAAGACTATTACTCGGTGAAGATTCGGAGTCGATGTACTAGGAACAGAGAAGAGGAAATAGAGTGGTCCTGCGATTCAAGATCAAGTTGCGACGCGAAGTTCGAACGCACAACATCCACAAACCAACCAACCCTATCACCCAGCTGTACTTAGTCCACACACCACATTCCCCCTGTACGAAATGTCATCAGATATATATATATTTCAGTGTCCTCAAAGTTGATGCTGAACCAACCGCCGGCATAGCATTATATCTTGGTCATCAATATCTAATGCATACAGGCTTCATGGATCTGTGCAAGAAGGGTCTACCTGGAAAGCGCACAGGCATTAGGCAGGTTCGAAATTAGTAAAGGATCTTGAGAGATATCACACTTGCCGTCACGCCCACACGAACATCATGTTGCATGGTACCTCCGAGGAGCCCGTTCGATATGGAGATCACAGTAAAAACTTGAGTAGCTTTGCTGGGAAATTGCCATAGTATGGAGTACTCGAGACTCAAGGGTGTGCGCTGTGCTCCAGAGTCCTTGGGCCACAACAGAATGCTCAAGCGGTCCATGAAAATGCGTGATTTGGGAAAATGATACATGCAAAATAATGCAAGCCTGAAGTCAAATAGTCTAATTGTACACTTGATATAGAGGTCTGCAGTGGCAAAGTATGATGAGATTTCTTCGGGCGATATATGAATAATGGCTTACGTTGACGAGAACTTCGTCCCTTGCCGCACGACCTTTTCTACAGCATCGAGGAAGTCGCGCTCCGTAGCGACCTTCCGACGGGCACGAATTGCAAACATGCCAGCCTGGATAGGATACAATTACGATATGTCTAGGGTCGAAGATAGCCATTTCTCACCTCAGTTGCAACTGATCGAAGCTCAGCACCCGTCGTGTTGGGACATAATCGAGCAATAAGATCAAATCGGATGTCGCGTTCGACGCTCATACTGAAGAGGGTCATCAGCAAGGCTGATACGTGTGGATACTTATAGCCTCTCACCTCCTGGCATGAATCTTGAGAATGTGAGCCCTGCCCTCATTATCAGGCAGCGAGAATTCCACCCGTCGATCAAGTCGACCGGGACGCAACAATGCTGGGTCAAGAGTATCTGGTCGATTTGTGGCCATGAGCACTTTGATATTCCCTCGGGGGTCGAATCCATCCAGTTGGTTAATCAGCTCCAACATTGTGCGCTGCACCTCATTGTCACCTCCAGCGCCATCATCAAATCGTGCCCCACCGATAGCGTCGACTTCGTCAAAGAAAATAATACAAGCCTTCTTTGAACGTGCCATCTCAAACAACTCGCGCACCATTCGCGCACCCTCGCCAACATACTTTTGCACAAGCTCGGAGCCAATGACGCGAATGAAGGTGGCATCTGTACGATTGGCGACTGCGCGTGCACAGAGAGTTTTGCCGGTTCCCGGTGGCCCAAAGAGAAGGACCCCCTTTGGGGGATCAATACCGAGCTTGACGAAGCGTTCGGGCTTGGACAGTGTCAGCGATTCAGCATAACCGAGCATAAGAACAACTAACTGATAGTAGCGGCGTCTCGACAACTTCTCGCAGCTTCTCGATTTGCTCTTTGCATCCACCAACGTCCGAGTACGTTACGTCGGGCTTCTCCTCAACCTGCATCATCGTCACCGAAGCATCGATCTTGGGTGGCAGTGGGATCTGGATTTGGTATTTATTCCGGTCCACACTGTTGAAATGTTAGTGCACCAGCGATTTGTACAAGTAATTCTACACACCCTACGCGCATACCCTCTTCGATATCTGTCGGTGCGACTCGATCACCGAGACCAACAACAAATTTAGCTATCTGTTTGATGTTGATGACATATTTGTCTTGCTCGTCAGCCCCCTTCTGGCCTTGAGCGGCACCGACAGGGTTGACGGCGCGTGCAGCTTCGGCTTTCTTGGGATCAACAGGAATGATTTTGGTACACCGTGCAACCTGCAATGGATGAGCCCCCATGCGTTGTCGGTCAACTGGAAGATCCCATAGATTTGGCGGAGCAAGGCCTGTGTCGGACTCCTTCACGCCTGCATTGAAATAAGTCTATGAACGTCGCGGACAGGGTTGTGCGCACCAAGCTTTTCATCTATCCGCTTCTGCACTTCCTTGATGTCATGTTCGGTCTTCTTCAGCTTTGCGGCGTATGCGCCTTGACCCTGCAGGGAATACGTTGGTAGGTAGGTGGACGAAGTATACAGACATTGTACCTACATAGGTTTTGAGGATCTGGATATCGCTAGTTGTAAGAGCTAAAAGGTGTTAGAACAGAACATATTCAATACAATTTACATACCTTGAATCTTCTCCTCCTTGTCGTCGACCTTCTTCTCGTCTGCAGGAATTCAGTGACGACATAAGGGACTCGTCAAGCCGTACATACATTTCTCCCAATCACTGCATAAATATCGTTAGCATACAATAGAAAGAGCGTGCTTAATGGACTTGCGCTTTTGGAGGCATCGTGTCGGATGGTGAAAGAAGTGTTCCGGACGACGGAGAACGGTGAGCAAGGACAGACTGCTTATGCTATGGGACGCGTCACTGCACTGGGTAACGCGCCTCGGCAGCCACCGAGGATATTCACACTCCGCTTTGGGCATGCTGCCTAGTGAGGCTCGACTATCAGACAGAGTAGCTTATAGTTGTGTACGATGGCCGGTGCTCTCCAGAACGCAAAGCGCGACCTCCCAAAAATCCAAGATGAAGACCACGAATCTCGCTTTGGTCACGTGTACGGCGTTTCAGGGCCTGTCGTCATCGCAGAGAACATGACTGGAGCTGCTATGTACGAGCTTGTTCGCGTCGGCCATGACGAGCTCGTCGGAGGTGAGCAGCCTTACCAGGTACTAGAACGAAGTGAGACTCATTAGTCGTAGAGGTCATTCGAATAGAGGCAGATAAAGTAACGATTCAGGTGTATGAAGAGACATCTGGTGTGACCGTCGGCGACCCTGTCCTAAGGACAGGCAAACCCCTTAGTGTTGAGTTGGGTCCAGGTATGTTACTCAAATGATATGCCATACATTGTGGTTTCTCAGCTCTCCACAGGTCTGATGGGCAATATTGTCGACGGTATTCAGAGACCACTCCGAGTAAGCGTTCATTTCAGCCGCGTAGATAATCTTCTTATTTAATGGGATACAGTCCATCCAAGAATTGTCCAAATCCATCTACATCCCTCGCGGAATCAACACAGAGGCACTGGATCGCTCGATATCCTGGGACTTCACCCCTGCCGCATACAAGGTGATTTGACACTGATCGGACATTGGTAATGTACTGATATGCATAAGGTCGGTGACCACATCTCAGGAGGTGATATCTTCGGTGGTGTCTACGAGAACTCGCTCGTCGACAACCACAAGATCATGCTTCCTCCCCGTGCTCTCGGTACCATCACCCGCATCGCGGAAAAGGGCAGCTATGCAGTCGATGTGCGTCCGCAGCACAACTTTATCCATACATTCTGTACCTGATTGTCTTCGTTAGGACATCGTATTAGAGACCGAGTTCGAGGGTCGGACAACAAAGCACACCATGATGCAGCTGTGGCCGGTCCGTGCACCTCGACCCGTTGCCGAGAAACAAACCGCCGATTTCCCCTTGTTGACTGGTCAACGTATCTTGGACGCACTTTTTCCGTCTGTATGTTTCACTATCGATAGTTCATCGCTGACAAGCGCATAGATGCGTGCAAGGTGGCACTACTGCCATCCCCGGTGCTTTCGGTTGTGGAAAGACCGTCATATCGCAAGCGCTCTCCAAGTACTCGAATAGCGATATCATCATCTACGTCGGATGTGGTGAGCGAGGAAATGAGGTGCGTTATCCAAGATGTCTCGAATCGTTTCATTCCTCATATACCATTTTTAGATGGCTGAAGTGTTGATGGAGGTGATATCACTACGTATCCAACATAAGCACACGCTGACGTCCCATAGTTCCCCGAACTGACAATGGAGATTGGCTCTCGCCAAGAACCCATTATGAAGCGTACCACACTCGTTGCTAACACTTCCAATATGCCAGTCGCAGCTCGGGAGGCCTCAATTTACACCGGCATCACACTCTCAGAATATTTCCGGGACCAGGGTTCGAACGTCGCAATGATGGCAGACTCAACGTCGCGTTGGGCTGAGGCGTTACGTGAGATTTCGGGTCGTCTGGCAGAGATGCCGGCTGATTCAGGATATCCTGCCTACCTGGGGACCAAGCTGGCGAGCTTCTACGAGCGCGCCGGGAAAGTGAAGTGTCTGGGTAGCCCAGTGAGGCAAGGAACAGTGTCGATTGTTGGGGCGTAGGTAGGAATTACTTCTGTATGGACATTACCTAACCACATTTTAGTGTGTCTCCACCTGGTGGTGACTTCTCGGACCCCGTCACATCCGCCACACTTGGTATCGTGCAGGTCTTTTGGGGCCTCGACAAGAAGCTCGCACAGCGCAAGCATTTCCCGTCTGTTAACTGGAACTTGTCGTACTCCAAGTACACGAAAGTGCTTGAGCCTTACTATGAGTCCAACTCACAAGGCTTCGTGTCTTTACGCATGAAAACGAAGGAGATCCTGCAGAAGGAGGAGGATCTCGCTGAGATCGTGCAACTTGTCGGGAAAAGCGCGCTGGGAGAATCGGATAAAATTACGCTGGAGGTTGCGCGGATGCTCAAGGACGACTTCCTGCAACAGAACGGCATGAGCGAGTATGACCGCTTCTGTCCATTCTACAAGACTGCAGGAATGTTGAAGAATTTTGTGGCGTTCCACGATTCAGCGCTGAGAGCGGTGGCGCAAGGCGATCTGACGTTCGCGAGAATCAAGGATGCCGCGAGTGATCTCATGTTTAAACTCTCGCAAATGAAATTCGAGGTACGTGTCTGACATTCTCTTATGATTGTTTTCACTCCATCGAGTTTGTCTGTCAGTCTCCCTCGCAAGGACAGGAACCTATCATGCAGAAGCTGGACGCGCTGCACACAGAAATCCAGGACAAATTCCGCCAGATGGTAGAGTAGATCGAACATACTCACGGTCGGACGTTGTCGTAACACTTTGTAGCCCATAGCATAATACCAGTTGTCACCCTGCACTAGCGCGTATACGCTGACTTCTACGTAGAAACTTCTGCGGGAGCACTGTCCCCCTGTATCAGGTCTCATTTTCAGGGTCATCGATCATCCTGTGCACCAACGCTGATTATACAGACGACGCCCATGACCATGTTTGTGCCACGGTAAGTAGTCAAGACTGTCGCCCCTTAACCGTTCCGCTGATGAACCGTTGGGCCAGAAGGCAGTGATCACCTTAAGTGCTTGCAAGGTCATATACCGAACTCATAATTCTGCGATTCGTCTACACGGACAAATAACGGGAGATCCCGAACGAACGGGAATTGCCTTGCCGAGATACTTTTCCTATTCCTCTGCTTTAATTCAAGTTTGCTTCCCAGTACCTCGTCCGCATATGATGGCCTTGGTGCTGGCAGTCGACTAACATACTTTTTTACATTTCTTCACCTAGCTTGCAAGATCATATACCCAACTGAAAATCCTCCGATTCGTTTACACGGACAAATAACGGCAAATCCCGAACAAATGGCAAAGATCATGGCACTGTACTACGACAAGCCTTTCATATGGAACAGACCTTGTTTCGTGTACGATCGCTTGTTTATCCTGTCCCAAGTGCTCCTGACAGAACGTATACTACAGCGTACTGTGATGAACCATGTTAAGTAAGAATAAGATTAAACGTTGAGCGATCACAAAAGCTGATATGATGATGACAAATTAAGCAAGGTCATCGCCGGTCACGGCCTAGTAATCAAACCCAGTGAGAACCGGACCTCACCTGTATCGACGGAAAACGGCCAAAATATTGGTGAACCAGGAACACAAGATTTCCGTAGAGAATGGGACACATATGAGATTTTCTAGCGATGCTGTTCGACGGAGATCTCACGATTTCGCGCTGATTCTAGCATATCATATTTCCGTCGATGATCGTAGATTCTCAACTGTAGTTGTACCAGGCAATAAAACTACGGAAATCGCACGAAAACGACGCTGATATACATTGCAAGAACAAGCAAATGACAGCGCAAAAATGATAGCTGGTTGATACTGCCCCTGGCATATGCTGCCCACCTGGTCCTCGCCTGTTGCCTGCCTGATGTCAACCTCTGCACCTGCGCTGGATGTCGACTGCGTTGCTATTCCATTCGGATTCATATGCCTGCAAACATAAATCAATGCCGTGAAATAATAACTGCCTGCTACCCACCTGCTCCGCTGCAACTGCGCTAGATGTCAACCAATATATTAGGCGTCGGATGAGAATTTGCTGATGATATTGATCGTGTCGCAAGTTCATATAAGCCTAAAGTCAGATGTTGCTGGAAGTTCTAGTCTTCTAGATTGACGTACCTCCTATTTGTTCGAAATACTAGATCTAGGTGATGCACAGGCACGAACAACGAGGACCCAGTGTTGAAGGTGGCATGGTAGACCAGGGACAGTGAATACTGGGGGCTTCGGTTCATACTCAGTTATGCATGTTCGTTCAGAAAGCGTTGTGCTGCGTGTACTAAGTCAGCACTGTCTTGCACTTAGATAAGAGATTCAGGCGCATATATGCGCTATAATAGATGTTTCAGCGTACATTCGAAACGAGTTAGGCGTATCCGAGTCACTTACTGATTTGCGAGCCAGGCAGTGCAGAGAAACAGGCCGCATAGATAGTGTCCTAGAAAACATCTCGAATTAGGTTATCGAAAATATCAAAGTCGGAGAAGATACACACAGGGAGCATTTACCACTGTTCATCCAAAAACATCATCAATTTGAGGCCTGTCTGGTCCAACGACTACTGTAAACGAGAATGTGCCAGGCCCCAGGGTGCTTCCGAAAGTAAGGAAATGGGAGAGGCTCCTGGACTAGACATCGTCATGGTTTGAGGGAGAAAGATGGTGGACTTAGTGAGAATGTCGGAGTCTTGCTTAAGTTCGTGCAAATCGATCATTTCGTATACGCTTACCAAGTCAAAAGCAGCGCGAACGAGTAATTCACATCATCTTGATTGATTGATATGTCTGCAAATGTGCAAGACATCGACAAAATGGTGTGTTTGCGTTGTGTTGATCAAACATAACGCACGTCATCTTTTTAAATATATGTGAAATTCACGATTTGCGTAGCTTTGAGCATATTTGTAAATATATCCGTCGTTTTCCGTCGATATGGTGAGGTCCGGTTCTCACTGGGAATCAAAGTTCACGCTTGATTACCGCAGACACTAGTGATTATGGGAAAGCCAGTGGGCTTACAGCCACTCTACCGTCATGCGCAGTCGGTGCCAGCGCTGCTGCGGAGAGCATTAGGGGTTATAAAACACCCTTAGCCCCTCTTATTTCCATCTTTACCCTCCACCATCATTGGTCCCACCGATACGTCAGAAATAGGTGCACTACTATGAGAATTCATAATTTTGTCCCGCTACTCTGTGTAGGGGGCGCGTTTGCTCTTCCTACACTTCCCTGGCTTGCGCAATTTCCCGTTCAGGGGCTAGTTCGCTGCTGGGGCATGTTTGCGCCTTTTCCAGAGGACAGGACAATTTATCAAGTTTTGAAAGACGACGAAAGGTCACTCGTAATAGTAATCAGGTGTAACGCATTCTAACAGCATAGCAGGTACTCGCGTTTAGTCAAAGCCATCGACTTGAGCGACAGGGTCATCGACCTTTTGGACGACCCTGCGGTTAGGTAAGTACCCCTATACCAGTGCTTCTCGCCTACTCGACATTATTCCTTTTCAGCATCACTTTTTTTTGCAGTCCCCAATACAGGCATCCCACATCGTCAGCCCTCGCATGGGGATGACGATGACGATGAGCTTGATTGCACATCTGTCGCACCTAAACGTGGGGATGAGCGTGATATCGCACATGATCTTGGCCACCTTGTCCTTCAGGTTGAAGAACTTGATGACATTCCCGAGTCTCGTGACAAGGACCACCGCAAGGAGGCACTTGGCCGTATCATTCGCGGTATCCTCGCGTATCACATCTTGCCCGAGAAGTTGGATTCTGCTGCGCTCGTTCAAAATTCTACCTATGCAACGAACCTGACATTGAAGGATGGGAGCATGGACTATCAGCCATTGCGCTTGAGCGTTCAGAGCACGATTGTCCCCCCTCGTCTCAGGATTAATACTGTGGTAGATGTCATAAAGCGCGATACTGAGGCTAGCAACGGTGAGCTGGATTTGATACTGAATCACGGGTATATGCTTACGACAGACCAGGTGTAATCCACACCATCAACATTCCACTCCTGCCTCCCCCTTCCTTGTTCGGTGAGATGTTTGCTGTTCCCGAAGTCTTCTCATACGTGGTAAGTTTGTAATCTTCCTTTTTTTCCTCGTTCCTCTTATATTTTACATTTTGTAGACGTCTGCTATTCAGCGCGTGGACTTAACTGGCGCAGTTGATCGTTGGTGGAGCCCCGGCAAAGGTGATCATGGATCATTTGTCGGCGCAGGAATCACCACTTTCTTTGCCCCTACATCAGGAGCATTCCAGCGTCTTCCCCACAAATTAAGACATTTCTTGTTTTCGCCCTTTGGCGCTAAAGCACTCAAGAAACTTCTGGAGTATCATATCGTGCCTCAAGTCGCGCTGCACACAGGCGAGTAAACTCAGAAAGTCATCTTATCGTAGGTAGATCTAACTGCATTTGTCGATAGACTACGTGCACGATACTGCATCTTATACTGCCTTCGTTGATGACCAGAAAACCGGCATCCCTTTATACGCTTACAATCTCACCGTTCCCACCCTGCTGGAGAATTATTCCTTAAATGTTCAGGTTGCGCGCTACAAAGCCAAGATTCCTCTCCCTGGTCCTGCCCGCTACTTCACCAGGTTCGTGGTCAACGGTCGCGATGTTGGACCGTATGATATTCCCGCCCGGAATGGCGCTTTGCATGTCATTACGAACCTGCTCGATCCTCGTGGCCACCACAAAGAAGATGATAAACACTATGGGCATGAATCGGTTGACGTCGACTGGGAGGATTGGGAGGATTGGCTGCCACAATGGGCCATGCAAGATTAAGCCCCTGGGACATGCGATGTGATTCTGGTTATCCGAGCCAATTTACAGGTGTGATTTTGTACCGCGACTGTTTTCTGAGTTGAACTCGAAGTACATACTTATCATAGTCGAGTTCTACAGTTTTGTACGCAGCATGTATATGCGAGTGATATCTATCTACAGTTAGGCCATATTGCTACGCTGTACATGGTCTATTTTAGCATCTCTCTTTCACATATGCATTTGTGCATGAGCGGTGTCAATGTTAATTAGGCAAGTTGTCATGCTCGAGTTCTATCCGGCATCGAACGCCAACTGGAATCAACCAACTTTGGTAGCGCGAACATAGCTACAGTAAGTATGCAAGCATGCAGTAGTAGCTGACACCTACTGCGTGCTGGGATCGCTTGTATGTGTAAAAGACTGATCAAGCTGGACTCGCCTATTTTCATCAGTTGTGAACTCCCTGTGAAAGCAATCTGCATCCGTAATGACACGCCGTCAGTAAGAGGTTGACGTGCAAACCACAGGACAAGCAGAAAACTATATTGAGTGATGCGAGCATTATGATGATATGCAGAAAACCTATGGGATAACATGCAAATGACAAGTAGGGGTAAAATACAGCAGACCGGGTATGAAGAAGGAAGGCCAGCTTGTTGTTGTAGGTAAGACTCTAGCAACTAGCAAAATTCCCCAAGGAGTAAGTATTAGAAAGCACAGCGAAAAAAAGGTGTTTGCGTCAAGTGTACATCGTCGTTCATTTCAAAGAGGCTGTTGTCTGCAGCCAGCCCATAAGCTCTTGTTCGAACGGCATTTCCGATGAGGATTGACGACTCACTGCGAACCCACTGAGTGTCCGGTTGGAATATTGGGAGGAAAGGCCATGTGACTGGCCGGATCGGTACGTCCGAGATGATGATCCTACAGTAGTCGTATTTGGAGTAGAGGGTACTCCGTTCGTGGTCGTTCGTGAAGTCCTGGCGGTCAACGGAGTGGGAGCACTAATCTGCGACTTCTTGGGTGTCTCAGCGACTTTGGTTCTGGGACGAAGGAAGTAAAGCCTTCGCAGTGGCTGGCGAAGGGTTAGTGATCTTGCTTCGACGTCCTGCACGGAGGAAGTTATGTTGCAACGCTGCTTGAGGTTTCATCCTTCGCTCAGGATCCCATACAAGGCACCGCGCAATGAAGTCAACAAAGTCATCGTCTTGACACCGCAGAACTTGGGCAAGTGTTTTTGTGCCTGGTCGTCTACGACGACCTTTAGAATTCACCACGGGTCGGGGTGCGCCATTGTTATCTTAGAGAGGGTCAGGAAAGTGATCGGAGGTCGTCTATGTGTCATCTTACCGAAGAAGAGTCGCTTTCGGGAGCTACGATTGATGAAGTCCTTATCTGGGGGCCCCAAGACCTCCATGATACAAGACAATTGCTCCTGCTCGTTTTCACCAGGGAAGATGGGGAATCCCGTATAGAGCTCGGCGAGGATACAACCCAAACTCCACATGTCAATAGCCATGTGATAGTTCATGCCCAGGATAACTTCAGGCGACCGATAGAAACGACTCTGGATATAAGTATAGACTACGCATGGCTCAGTAAGATCTTAACGACCATAGTGAAAATGAACTCACTCTTCTCGTGCTCTAAGCAACTACTGCCGAAGTCTATGACCTTGATAGCACTCTTCGCAGGGTGTCGCAATAAGACGTTCTAAACAAAGTCATAAGACAAATGGGCATGCAATGCGAGAACGACGGACCTCTGGCTTGAGATCGCAATGCACTATGCGATGATGCCGCATCAAGCACAGAGACAATATCATCTGGCTCGTGAAGCGTCGTATCAAAGCGGTTGTGAATCCAACAAAACCGTTTGCTTTGATCAATTCGTACAAATTGATGCTGAGTAGTTCCATGGCAATGCAGAGGTGGTTGCGGAAGTAGAAGTGCTCGGTCATCTTAATGACATGGTGCTTCTCTTCGTGGTCCTGAAAGACGCGTCAATACATCTTTTGAGAACAATGTAAATATGGATGCATACCCATTTACGAAGATTGTCTAGGATCTTTATCTCCACCAGTGCTTGGTGATGGAAACGCTTTTTATTGCGGATGATCTTAATCGCAACAGATTCGCCTGTCTGGTGATCTCTACAGTTCAGCACTTGACCGAACGAGCCCTTGCCTAAGGTATCCATGATTTCGTAACGGAAAGCGAGATGGTCGCCGTTGACTACTTGGTAATCGCCACGTTCATCATCGTAGCCGAAATTGTTGACAACAATCTCTGGATGGGCCTTCTTCTTCGGACTCCCAGAACCTATGCAGTAAACCTGGGGATAGTTGAGAATCTCTTCCTTCTCATAATCGGACAGGAACTGAGCCTGGGAAGAATTTAACACCTCTGCGTCCAAAATCAATGATTGAACTTCTCGGGGTAGGAAACAACTGACCCTGAGGCGTCGATCCAGGGCTTGGTGGTATTGGTTCTGGAAACTTGAGCAGATCGTCCAATTCAGCTTGCGATGCCCCGTGTGCCATCTTCTTAGTCTGTTGCCGCCTGATGTATTGCATCATTTCTTCATCGCCAAGGAGTTCCTCTTCATCAATGGTGCTAGGGACTGGAGAAGGAGTCGATAGAGACTGACGACTTGAGGCAGGAGTCCCTGCTTGAGCCCGGTGTACGTTAGACGTTGAATTGTTGTTTGAAGAACGTGTGGAGAGAGAAATCTTGGGGCTAAGCAATTTCAAACCTTTTGATGGAGACAAAGCAGAAAACCTATGCGAATGCGTTGTTTCGCTGGGAGGAGCCACCGAGGTAGTAGAGGCCACAGAGCCCGTGGACGCTTTACGTAGAGTGCTGAAGGAGACCGAATCACGATTGGACTTTCGAGGGATGCCGCCAGAGGATGGAGGCCCAGAGACCTGCCTTGGAACTCGGGAATTGATTGAAGGAGAAGCTCGGACAGAGAGTCGCCTTGTCGTTGTCGTTTCGCCCGATGCTTTCGCAACTTGTGCGTCACCATTCTCCAGAACACCAAACTCGTTCATCGTGGGATCGGCAGGCGTGGGTGAAGGGTCCGTCGAAGGCGCGGTGACATTAAGGCTGATGCGACGACTGGATACAGTTGCACCTCCAAGTCCTGGAGATCCTGCAGCTGAGGTGCGGCTCGAAATGCGAGGAATCTTGGTCGGCGTTTCCTTTGACATGCCACCTATCGAGTTCAGTAGCACTGACGGCGGGTAATCCTTTGACTCCTTTGTCACGCTATACCCAGTGGTTCCAACTGATGGCGACCCGGCGATTGTGGGTAGCGGTTGGTTTCGACTCCGCAGTGAAGCATCTGAATGCTTTTGCATTGAGCTTACAGTCTGTGAGGTCACACGTGATGTGGATGGTGTCCGAGTAATGGTAGATGCAGGGGTAGACGCCGAGGAACTGTTCTTTAAATTCGCAACACGCTGAGCAGTGGTAGCAGGTAATGCGGACATCTGCATGGGTGGTAAAGCAATAGCAGAAGCACCCTTTTTGGGATCTGTGGACGATAGGGTCTGGTAGGCCCACAGTATTGTCAGATTCATTCCGAATATGAACAGCAGGAAGGCACACACCTTGCCTCTCTTACGCCCCATCAACAAAGATATCCTGCTTTCACTACGATCCTTCTGGTCTTGCTTCGACTTCTCCTTCTCTGAATCCTTGGACCTCGCGCTTTCCTTGCTCTCCTTGGAAGTGCCAGGATCACTCTTATCCCCATGCAGACTTCTCCGCGAACTAGATTTCAACAACGAAGGCAGGCCAAGGCTAAGCACGGATGATTTCTTTTGTGAAGAGGCAGGAGTAGTCGGAACGGCACGACTTGATTCTTTGTTTGGAGAGCGGCTTGCCTTAACGTGATGGGCAGAAGCACCAGTGCCTGATGAAGATAGCGTCGGTGATACTGACATGATAACTGGGTTTGAAGGGGGTATCTGCATGCTTTGAGAGGACGAGCGACGGAAGAATGGTATGGATGATGGCGTGAGACGTTTAGATTGGTGACGCCGCATCGACGAGGGGCTAAGCGGGGCATTATGAGCAGCGGACAGTGCGGACGTCGTGTGATGGCTGGCACTGGAAGCTGTTCCAGCGCGGCTAGGAGCCTTGCCAGATAAGACAGCGGGGGACTTCGGAGTACGAGTAGATCCGACAGAAGACATGGATGCGAGGGATGCAGCAGATGCCATCGCATCTGGATGACCAGGAGACCAAGAAGCACCAGGAGCGATGGGAGGAGAAAGTGCTTGTTCCCTCGATCCCGACTTCCGCAACTGTTGCCCGAACGTCTGCACCGATCGGGGACTGAGAGGGAAACCCGAAGACTTGCTCGACGGCGAAACTTTCCCCCTCATCGACGACATTGATGGAGTGAGCTTGATATTGAGTGCATTTGAGAAGCTCCACTTCTTTGAGGGTGTCTTGGTGATTGAAGGAGCAGACTCGGGAGCGGAGCAGCTTCCGTGATTCGCAGACGATTGCAAGTATTGGGCGTGCGAATGTGGCTTCGAAGAGCCAGGGGGAACCTCTAATGACATAGTGCGGTCGATGTCGCTCTCATCAGCGCTAGAAGGGGGGAATGCAATCCCATGTGAGGATTGGGGAGGGGAACGATAAGTAGATAAGTCCTTGGGTAACGGTGGGACGGGAGGTACCCGATCTTCTTCCAGAGCTTCACCACTGGCAGCGAAGGAAGGTTGACGGTCCTTAAACGCAGCCACATCACCACCTGAGTATGCACTGGAAATATCGCTACCCCGCGCTGTTCCGCCTTCCCTTCCCTGCACCAGTCGAATGACGACCAGAGGCGGAGGGGCCAGATACTGAAGTCACGCTGGTGGCCGTTGACATAGATGCGGAATCACGCGAACTGGTCGGGGTGGTAGTATATGTAGTGGATGACGCAGACCCACGCTTTGGAGTAAAACTCAAGCGTGTACTCATGGAACCCGGCTTTTTTGGAGTTTTTTCAACGCCAGATGAGCTATATGCATGCTCGTCACTGCTGATAATCCCACCACCTCGGACTTCGGAATGCTCCTGCGAATTGTCCCCAGAAAGAGAAATACCAAGGCCAATAGGCTGACGCTGAGAAAGTTCCTCCTTTCTCTCCCTGTCCTTAGTACTGCCCCGGCGAGAAATTTTGCCTCCACCGTCGGAGCTGACGCCCTCCCAGTGCACCCCAGATCTGCTAGTAGCACCAGCGGGTGTTCCAGGGCGACTCATACTTGAAGGCCTGCCAAAACTCCCAACGCTTGCACGTGCGCGTGCGGTCTTCATCGACAGTCCGTCAAGCTTACGCAGGGCATCAGCGTGGGCATCATCATCTAAACCCGACCATCCTTCCTGCGTCCCGCGGAGAAGCGAGTGTGCAACACTAGGGGAAGAGTGAGCTAGCGGTTGGCCTTGAGGTTGTGCTATATCCTTGTGGGATGATGATGGGCGCAAAGGCGGATTAGTAGTACTGGTGGCACTGCCAGCGTGCCGGAGAATATGTTGAATAGAGGTTGTCGAAGGAGAGGGGGGAAGGTGGGAAAAATCTGTGGTATGCACACGCCGAGAGTGTGCGTGAAGGGCAGCTTCATGACTTGACGACGAAGATCCAGCGGAAAGCTGACGTGTGTGTTTCTCCCTTTCTAAACGCACGGGAGCAGCATCCATCGGAGGCGGTGCACCAGAAGGTTTGCTTGATGTACTAACGGCGAGACTTTCCCGGCGCCGGGCACGATCGCGGGAGGTACTTCCAGAAACACTGGACCCAATGCTACGATGCTTGCGCGTCGACGCAGATTTCTCATCCTTGTCTCTGGCTGTTGAGCTGGTGCGGTCTTTTGGAGCACCCGACAACTTGGAGACGAGAGAACCTGTGTGGTCCATCTCAAATTCGTCCGACGTGCGCTTCTTAGCCTTACGCTGAGAAGTAAAAGCGCTAGGAGGAGGAGATGCAACCACTGGACCACCGACGAATGGCTGCTCAGTAGGGAGTGGTGGTATAAGTGGCGAGGGTGGCTCTTCTGGAGATGCAGGGGGGTGTTTAGGTAAATGAGTGGGATGTAACAACTCAGAGCCGAAAGGCTTGCGGGGATACAGAATTTCCTCGCCTCCACTTTCATCCGCCATAGATCTACGTGAGCGGAGAGTACGGGTAACAGGTTTTACGTCCGCTGGCTATAAACCACCTGTGAGTTTATATAATGTTAATCTGAGAAAATCATACCTCATCCTTGCCGTCTGACTCGCCATCCACTGCCTCGATGGTCCATGGGCTATCGGGACCATCCTTATCGACCTCGTCAATGACGAGTTCGGTGGCATCCTCCTCGAGGACATCATCTCCGTGACTCTGCTCATCATGGCCATCTGTATCTTCGTCATGCGTATGCCTCTGTATTTTACCCCATCTTGGGGTAGCTAGCTCGCCCACACCGACGAGGCCCATCCTATCGATGTTGGCCGGATCGCGCCCTGGCGTAACTGGTTCATTTGGGCTGCGTGTCTCAGGTGTCATGGGAGGAAATCCTGGTTCTGGCAACTGTGGTGCAGGCGAGTCTGCTGGAGTCTGAATGCCAAAATAGTACGGGTCAAGGGAGGACGAAACTGATCCTGAACGCGATGGGATTTCGGCGTTTGTGTCCATCGGTGACAATTCGTCATCAGGCGGCGCCGCTGAGATATGAAGCCTAGGCTGATTAAACCTTTAGTGTTATTCTGACACGAATTTGAGGTGATATTACCTGTGTGTGATGAACTTGGTGCACATCTAGGCCATCGTCCTCGTCCGCAATTTTCTTGTCGCCTCCTTGGGTAGTAAACGGAAGGTGAAGTTCGTGCTCACGTTGGCCCTCTAAAAGCTCAGACGTGGCCGACATTCCAGAGGAAGACCAAGAATGAGTGAGAGAAACACGTAAACGACACTGTGGAACTCAAAAAAAAGGAACACGGGGGTAAAGAACAAAGAAAAGAGACACGTAGACCAGATCCTGATACCTATCGACCGTTGCTGGGTAGTATGATAGCGATGCTGGTCGCCGTTGTTGACGACGACTAGCAAGAACGTGAGCAGAGAACTCTCAGAGTCTGCTGGCTCTCACTGTTCCACTGGTCCTCAGCGCCCGTTATTTGGCTTTATTTGCATTTGCAGTGGCTTTCCACCTCATTGTTCTTGGGGGAATGCTTACATTTACCGAAAAAATATACGTACTGGTCACTATGCTATCGATCGCTACCCACCTTAACAAATATCCGGTAGTGAGCAGTTGAATCCGATATTCTGATTAGGCTGTAGTCGAACATCGATGTGAGCAAGGTGATTGATGAGCAATAACCATGAGTATGCGGAGATAGATCTTGGGCCTTTGAAACTCATGAATAGGTCCACTCCCATATCTATAAGCCGCATTATGACTTTGAGCCAGTCATCGATCCCACGATTCGTCCATTCGAGGCGTGACTGGACAACGCTAGAGTTCATATAACAACATTGAGGTATGTAAACCGCTTAATTCTCGTTCCTGTAGAAGCAGGAGATAATCCTGGCGAGAATACCGTAAGGATTCCACGCTGCAGGTGGTTATGAACCTTGACTCCATCAAGTTTGCGAAGGCCCCCCGTCGCTTCGTCGCAAGATATGATTATCGGATATGACATGACTCACAAGCCTCGTGCATGGTATGATAAAGACAATTGAATAGGATAGGCGAACACAATTTCACGATGATCGAGAAAGCACATATACCTAATAAGCTCCTGGTTCAATTCGGAAAAGAACATCGACTTCCAAGCCTCGGCCATGGTGCGGAAAATGATAACCACCGATATGGGCGCAGCTTGTCACTGCAGTGCTGCGCAGGCATTTGTGAATGTTTTCCGACAACGTATTGAAAGAATATTATGTGTGTCCATAACAGGAACACTAAATCTATATACTATGTCTCAATGGTGTTGTAACATGAAACGAAAAGTTCCTATTTCTTCTGTCTGAAAATATAGGATGGCCTAACTTGAACATGCTGTGAAAATGCACAATGTTTTATGTATGTAGGGGAATACCGTACAAATATACCCCTGCTATGAAAACACATAAATTTCCCCGATGTTCTTTCAATAGGAAAACATTGACAAATGCCCGTGTGTAGGGCGCTGTGCAACTGCAGAATCAAGGTACTGCCAGCGAATGACTCAGCACAAAGATTTACTGCTCCTACGAAAAAAAGGAAGCTGATCTCCGCGTTACACCTAAGGTGGAGGTCGTTGAAAATAGGTATCCGTAACATGGCCGCTGGCGATTGGTAAGGCGTATGAAGTTGCCGAACGCGGATGGTAAGGGGAGATTGGAAAAGCGTCATGATTGTCATCTCCGTCGAAAACGGTGGAATCGCGGAACATGATGCACTGACGTTGACAGTATTTGGGTAAAGGTTCTGGGCAAAATAAGGATCCGGCCGCCTTATAGCATTTATATAACGCAAATGCGGAAGGAGAAACTTGACGCCATTGAGATACTGAATGGCAGACTGATCATAATTATAATCTCGGCTCACCACCTACACGATGCAGCACAAGAGGGGAAATATCGTGGAACGCAATACGTCTTTATTTGAAGCTTTCTAGCCAACTGAATTGTAGCTCGTGTTTTGAAAGGAGGCACTACGGCTGGATTAAGCCGACCTTGAGAATTTACACAGGTCAGGTTATAAACTTGGTTCAAAATTCGCGGAGTGCGTAAGATATGACGTGAAGAATTGGATGTATGTACATTTTTACTCACTGTTCTGAATTGGGAGGAAGCGGCCACGAGAATAGCACAGGACAAAGGGCTTGTGAGTGGCAAAGATGACCTGAGCGTTGGAAACACAAGTGAGCAGATCTACGTAGACACACTGTGCAACTTAGGTACGTAGCTAGCCGGGCAAACCTGACGGGGAAGAGGAATCGCGGGCTCGGAAATGGTTTCCAGGTATAAGCGCGGAGCCAGGCTAATTCGGGTGTCCAGAGTTGCATCACGCGGACCCACGAGAAACGGCAGACCGTCGTTTCGCTGGTTTGGATAACTGTAGTTTTCGTCTCAGTACAATCGGAATCGGAGTGGGTCATACTATGTAGACCACACCGTATCTACCTGGGACATGTTCCACTTGTCTCAAAGGACCACCTTAACTGATTCCTATGATCCAATTCAAAGAAAGAAAAGTCCGAAGGTGCGGTCGGTTGTCCTAATCAGTGGGTATTTTCGAAAATAGCCGATGGAACGACGTACCGGACGGTATCTATTCGGTTTGAAGGGGTACGATTCTACTACATAATCAATAGATTTAGTTTTTTAAAGACAAAGCTAAAGTGGACTTTGGCCATGTCTTTTTGTGTGAAATGAAAACAAATATGACACAGGGTCGTCCTCCGGGTATTTAAGTCAGTGGCTGGTAGAGGATAAAAAGGGTTGTGTTGGAACTCAGCGCAACATCCGACCCCTCTTACTTTCTAACTCCATCACTGACAGTCCGCCTTAGTCCGCCATCTCAGCGAAAGTCTCATTGTTCGAGGTAGGTTCTCACAATCGAAAACTGACATATTGCTGTCAATTGACAATCTCCCATCATGTGCTTATCGTCTTCCAGTAAATCTGTGTGCTTGGTCAACTTTTCATCTTTGAGCTCACAACCCTCTCTTCGGTATCCTTAAACTTCTCAACGTTCACGAGCTGCGAGCTGTACAACTTCGGTTCCCACCACGTGAACAAGAACAGGGACCAAGGGCCGGAAGTGCGTCGAACTCGTGTAGCAAAGAGCCCTGAGCTAATCTTCCGAATCGTACTAATTCTTCCGCTCCTCCACCGTCTTTCCTACTTACCTCGTGCCTTTACCCACAGCAATATTCTTTCAACTTCCTATACATCCATAAAAGTCAACAATCTTGAACCATAGTTAGGGTCGCCACATACAGTCCCTTCTTCTCTCGCCCTCAGCAGCATGTCTTCTGTGGAGCGCAATCAAACGCCGGACGGCGACGACCTCGCTGAGGCGCAGTCTACAGACCTTCAGCCTCAAATGACCGTCCATCCCGTTAATGGCTATTCTAGCATGCCCATGCATATGTATCCTTTCCCACCCGGCCTAGTTGCCACACAACCTCTTCGCTCCAAGCGCAGGCAAGTCAAGAACGCTTGCACAAACTGTCAGAAGGCATGCAAGAAGTGTGACGACGCCCGTCCTTGCCTCCGTTGCGTCAAATATGGCATCGCTGAAGAGTGTGTCGATTCCCAACGCAAGGAGAGGAAAAAAGGCGTGAAAAGGGGACCCTACAAGAAGCGCGATGGCAAAGGTAAGATCATACTCCCTCCATTTGTGCAGTACTCTGAGACGCCACTCGTCCATTCGTTCCATCCATGCTCTTATCTGATTGGTTCCTTCCTCTTCGTTCTGACTGTCGTTGAGATCGCGTAGGCACCAATGCCGACATTGGCGATGTGCCCGAGCAACCCAGCATTCCCGTCACGACGGAAGTGCCAACCCAGTCGGCGTCGCCGCCTTTACAGGCGACGTATATGGCGCCCATTGGGTATTCCATGTTCCCGGGTCAATTTCCCGGGTCACCTACTCCCAAGCCTGGTGAGGCCTCCCCAGCGTACTATCCCCAGTTCTATGCAATTACGCCGGTGCCTCATCCTGGACAGAATGGGCATCCAGGTCAAGACCCAGAACAGGGCTACCCGTCCATGGCCCAGTATATTCCGGCCGCATTCCTTCCGTATGCGCCACAGTCGTATGGGTACATGTATCCACACCGCCCTGACGGGATGCAGATGATGAACCCCCATTACGCTCCGTATCCCCAGATGTACGGGAAGCCACCTTCGGCTGGAGGGTCAAGCGACTCTGGGCATCTCAATGGGCGGAATCACGGTGACGACTAAATGAGGTGTATAGCATCTCGGAGGATTCCTTTCCCCCTTTAACTTCTTGATTTCGTGCGACGTGCCCCTATGATGTCGTTTTGTACATTAAACGGAGGGCTTGTGTTCAACCTATATGCACCCCATTTCGCCTTGCCTGCGCTGTCCTCTGTACTGTTATATAGCACTGTCCATACCTCGTAGTTCGTTGTGCCTAGGTCTATTTGCTTGATGCATTGCTGCCTTTGCCATCTTTGACTGATCTCCATTTGCTTCAACATGAGTCACTTGACATGATGTACTCTTTGAGTTCAATTAAATTCACGCCTTTGTCAAATTCCATGTATTATATTGGAACGTGGATACTAGAACATCCTCCGCACGAAGGCCACGAGGAGAGTGAACGTAACAAGCAAATGAATCGGATAATGCGCCCATTCGCCTTGTGCAGCATTCATCTCAAGTCGAGCCTCTGAAGAGGCCGGTAGCACCCCTCACCGTGATTCTGCCCCGTCAATCAATACCCCACTATTCCCTAAATTGTATGCCCTTACAGAATCTCGATCCACAGGCACCCATAGCTCGCGGGAATGCAGTGAAGCGTCGCTGTGTTCTGCGCTCCGCGGCGCTGGGTTTCCATGGTCCTGTACCGGAATGTTTTGCTTACGGATATCGATAATGATAGAATTTATTTGGGAGATGCCAAGATGCTTGATTCGGGTTGACGCATGAGCCTGGGAGCGAGAAGGGATCTGCGAAGAGAGAATTTGGTATGAAAGTTAGCGCTCGAATGCGCCTGAGGTAATAACGCTTGACCCACGGTGTGATGAACAGGACTTCGGCTCATCCGAGGGCAACTGCCGAGCCCAATGGTCATATTTCGAACCAAGAACATGTGCAAGTGGTACCCGTTTATGTGCAACGACCAGGCCCACTGAGTGGCAGTCCACTTCCAAGGTGGCGACTATACGGCCAAATGCAATTTCCCAGCTTGACGGCGCGATTTAGTCCTTCTTTCTCAGCGGCAATCCGACCATGGGACCAACATCGAGGCATTTCCGGCGAGAAATGGAAGCAACGGTGGCGAAGAGTGACTCGAAGGATAACTTGAAGAACTATCACTTCATTATGCGTCCTATTCAAGTTGCCACGTTGGCACCCCAGAACTCTAGTCCATCGAAATGGAAGCGAGCGACGCGAGTATTCGAAAGGGCTCGAGGCCTAGCGATGGGCACGGCGAATTTATTGGATATCTCAGCGAAAAATTATCCATACTTGCGCATTGCGCATCATCGAGGAGCAGGACAACGCAGAGAGTTGGTATCCGTGATAAACGCGCGATAATCGAGCCGGAGCATGCGAGAAGGTTGAAACACACTCGTTTTCAATTGGGCGTTATGTTGCAGGAAAATCCACGGGACTGAGGTACGTGTTATGCACTGTATGTGCTTCGATAGTCACTCAGATCATTCATTGTGACTGTGCTCGGACTCACATCGCCAGAGTGTCGGAGATCTACCAATTCCAGGACTCGTATGCTTCTGCTGCGGTCACCGTGCGACGTCTCGTTAGCCGTGGTCCTGATAACATCCTCAGAGAGTAAGCAATCGTTGAGACCTGAGGGTGTGGTCTTCATGGAACAGACTCCGGAAATAGGGGGATGACAGCAGGCCCAATGGGTTCAAGCGTGGCGACAGCTAGGAAGTAGTGACCGTAAACCTAGACATGCCTGGGATGGATTCCTGAGCATAGAATTCCGTATCAAAGCCGTACGGACGCCTACAGATTGGATTCACTTACTGAGATCTTATCCAGTCCCAGCACATGTATAGCGGAAGCCAACTGGAGCCGTTTCTTGCGCGGCATGATGGCCGTCGAGATAATTATCCGGGTCAGTCTTCGCTCGGGTCTATCCTCTATTGCGATGGGGGACAAACGGGGCTCGAGAGCTTGCATTTGTGACGCGATTATTGTTCTGTTGTTGGCCCATTTCCGCACCTCGCCTTCAAAGATGTGGCTGTCCAAAAGCATACCTCGGATACCTCTAGATGTGGTTTGATTCTTCTCGCAAGGACTTAGGTTTTCTGATCCGACCGGTTTCAGAGGGGAGATCTGAGATGATTGATGTGTTCTGAAAGACGTGAGTTAAAGAACGGGAACATCGATTAGAACTGATAGGCCCTCACCCGGATCTGAAAGGATCTCCTTTGTTTCAAAGCTGTCCATCATTGACTAGTACTGACAGGCTTCATCGTTTCAAGGTTGTCCGTTATCGAAGGGCAGAAATGCTTCCGTCTTCTTGCAAAATTCGTGTGGGCAAAATTCGTGGGCTTGGTGAGGCTTGGTGGCACATCGGTTCATCGATTCTTCATGACAAATTCGAGGTCGAGATCTCGTGATTAAGGCGACGAGCGACGTAGGGTTGGCAGTTACCAGGCGTGTTGTGTTATTCCTGCAGCGCTTCCAGTGTTGACAGCGCAACGGCCAGCCATGATGATTTGACTATTGTGGCACAGTCACAGCAGATCTTGCATGACATAGGTGATCCGCAACCCCCACTGAACAAATAATAGTTGGAGTTGACACCATACCGGTGCATGCGCCTCATACTTACTCATTCCTCCTCACCCGTCCTGCAGATGTTTTTCTTGCCGCTTATGACCAAAGTAGAAAAATATTATACTGCGTGAAAAATCAAGAGCTTCGGGTAAGTGCAAACAAGCCAGGCAAAATTCATGTCAGCTACCACGCCATTCCTTGGCGGCGCCCCCTTATTTCCTCGCAGTTCTGCACCATGCTAATTATATTTTCTTCACTAACCAAGGTCACTCGCCAGTTCTTGGTTTGGATGCGACAGGTTTAGCGGAATAGTTCCGCAACATCCAACACCCAAGGCGCTCCCGCAGAGATACAAAGTCGTTTCCATAGGATCTAATTCTTCAACAGTGAAATGGCCGACAATTTCCGTGTACAGGATGAACATTGAACGGACAAGCTGAAATTTCGAATCGGAAAAAGAATGATCCTTGCGACAAGTGTTGTGCGCATCGGACTGAGGTCCACATTCATACCTTAACCGCCACGCCCTGGGCCACAGAGAATTGGAGATTCAGTGTGTTCGGGGTCAAGTATCGAAAACTACGCGAGGACGTTTTTTCAGCCGCCTGAAAAATTTCCCCCCTCCGTTTGTTTCGCTAGTTTCAGATACAAGGAACCTCAGGTCCCTGACTCCTACAATGTCTCCGAACAAAGGATGGAGTCAGTACCCCCTGCTACAATCGTTCGTACTGCATCGTGTACTAGTCCATGCTCTCCCCCCCTTGCATATAAGGCAATTTTCCTTTGCACCCAGTTGTTTCGATTCAGTGGGATTCAGTATAGCAAAGGGACGTGATTTAATAACAGATGGATCACGCTTCTATCTGTATTTTCCGAAGACCTGGTTCTAGGAGCAGACAACGGGGGGCAAGATTAGATACTAGCATCATTTTAGCGGGAGACTGGTGATTTAGGGTGGACTGTATATGCCACAAACACCATGGTTTGACTCAATTCCGACAGCCTCTTTAGTTGGAGAGGGTCGATTTAAAATGCGCTCATTGTCTGTCAAACCACGCGCGGGGGGTTTAATTTCATTTATACTGAGCTAATGCTAGTGGGGTCGCGTGATACCTAGCGTCGTCGCGAGC
This sequence comes from Suillus subalutaceus, assembly GCF_016647625.1. Lineage (NCBI taxonomy): Eukaryota > Fungi > Basidiomycota > Agaricomycetes > Boletales > Suillaceae > Suillus > Suillus subalutaceus. The sequence continues at coordinate 36,398 of NW_024540418.1, forward strand.
GACGTGTTCCGCGTTTGAGCCTGATACAAATTTCATTCACTCTTAGTCACTCAGTACTCAGTCAGTCACTGGGCGTGTTCGTCGAAGTCAATGCACTTTTCATGTGTCCCCCGGGATTATTGCCAATCCTTTTCAGTTCTCCTATGAGGAGTAGACAGAATTTACTAATGATTCAGCTAATCCTAAACAGGCTTAGCGGGCGACTCTGAGTTGAGTCTAGCCTCTTTCTAACCTGGGGACGCTATGTGCGCAAAAATGCAGCGCTTCTTCAAGATTCAAGCGTTGCTCTTTCACGGTCGTCCTATGCACGATCCGCCATTTTTGAGGAACCCTTTTAGGCTCTCCTGAATCGTACGAGGCCCGACCAATTACAGACACTCTTCAAAGTTAGTTCGATGTGCAAGTACTTAGCTAAAGTATCTTACATATTATGTAAAAGACAGCTTTCGTTCATAACATGACCAAACACACATATTTCGAGTCGAATTTGAATATTGTAAGAAATGCACACCCTGCAAGGTTATCTAGTAGCTGCTACTACTAAGATACCTGATCAAAATCTCACTCATGGATCAACAACCACCCTTAGGTCGCCCAAAAAACAAAGATGGCGGGTTGTTGAAACGTTCACTTACCTCTTTGTTCTCTCTTATGGGTCTCCAACTTGGTTCTCGTCTATTGACTTTTGTTCTGAATCAAGCACTGTTTCGATTAGCCTCTCCACAAGCATACGGGACTGCTGCAATTCAATTTGAGCTTATATTAAGCACCATACTGTTTCTCAGCAGGGAAGGTGTCAGGAATGCGCTGCTCAGAGCATGGCCGCGGAATACTATCCATACCCAAGGGTCAAATTCTAACGACGACCACGTACCTGCTTTCACAAATCTATCTGCATTACCGATTATCCTGGGACTTCCAGTGTCTCTAGCTACGACAGTTGCATATTCTACTCTTGCCAGTGATGATGTTCGTCGTCAGCCGCATTTTCACGTGGCGTTAACGATCTATATGTTCGCCGCGCTAAGCGAGCTCTTCAGCGAACCCATGCATAATCGGTATGTAGTTAATTTCAGTGACATACATTTTCTCTCAACTTGCCAGGGCCATGGGTGAAGTTCGCACTGGAGTTAGAGTAAGAGCTGAAGGTCTCGGGATAACGTGCAAGACTCTTGTCACTTATCTTGTCCTCCTTTATGACACGACTAGACTATATTCCGGGGAATTCGCGCTCGTGGCTTTTGCGCTGGGCCAACTTGCATACAGTAGTGTGGTGTTTTTCAGTTACGTGTATCAAATGGGGTATCCCACGTTTTTGCCGACTCGTCTTGCTACACGACAGGAATCCGAAGCGGTTGCTTCCAGGTGAATCCATCCCCTTGTTCAATAGGCAACTTCTCTGATTACGGTTGTCAGATCAACGTTCTATCACATTGCCTCGCAATACTTTGACATTAGCAGTCTGCGTTTGTCTTTGACCATGACTGGGCAATCCATCGTCAAACATATTTTGACAGAGGGAGACAAGATTATATTGTCTTGGTGGAGCCATTTGGAAGATCAAGGAGGGTACGCGATCGCCGTGAACTATGGTGCGCATCATTTCAGACTGGGTTGTTTCGGGTATAGTGATGATCCAACTTTGTACAGGTTCCCTAGTTGCACGAATAGTTTTTCAACCTCTGGAGGAAACATGTAGAGTTTACTTTTCGAGAACTTTGTGCCCCCTGGCTGAGGCAAAATCTACGTCGAGTGGTCCACAATTTGACAGACGCTCACTAGGTCAAGCCTCAGAAATCTTGCTGTCACTGGTCTCCATCCAACTAGTTTGTTCCGTCCTTGTCATTGTATTTGCCACCGTCTATCTTCCGATCTTTCTGCACCTATTGCTCCCGATACAGTACCTATCAACAAGTGCCCCCGGAGTTCTCGCAGCTTGGATATGGTACATCCCTGCCCTCGCCATCAATGGTGTACTTGAAGCTTTCTTCTCGAGCATCGCAACTTCTAAAGATCTTCGAAGACAAAGCAGGTGCGTACTTCATTCACCATGGTTTATATTAAATTAAATTAAATGATCAGATGGCTCGTTGGTTTTTCCGTCGTATTCATTGTTTCTGCGATTGGATTCTACGCCTCGGGCTTCGGTGATGTCTCTCTGGTATATGCAAACATAATCAACCTGGCAGCCCGGATAATCTACGCCGCGCAATACGCTTCGACCTTCTTTGATAGAAATAAAACTGCTCATAGATGGAAAGCCTCAGCACCAACATGGCAATTCCTTCTAGCTGCCGTGTTATCTTACCTGGCGATCTCCATGACCAAAATACACCATCAGGCTGTCATTCTACTTCAAACGAAAGGCCGCGGAGCAATATTTTCCGCGCTCGTTATGTCTCATTTAGCGCAGGGGGCCGGGATGGGATTGTGTTGTGTCGTAACATGGTGGCTAACGTCTGGCCGATACTTGGTGAGACGGGCACCCGTGAAAACTGATTGATTTGCGTGTATAACCCGTCCAATCTTTATTGGTGTCCCCCACTTTTCAATCGTATCGCATTTTTTATCTCGCACTGCATCTCGTATGTAAATGATTGAATTATTAACATTATCCATGTTCTGTACGCTCGATCAAGTGTCAAGCTACACAAATCTACTTCATACAGTAATGCTTGAATGATTCGTTCTAAATTTGTCATGCTGTACTGCCACCATACTAAGCATCACTACATAGATTCACTACTACACTACTAGTAGCATCACTGACTGGCCAGGTAGTAGTACATTGCTTCCTTGCGCCTAGAGCTTCGGTGCTGCAGCTTCAGAGTTCTTCAATTTGATCGTTGTTACGGATCATGGCATCCAAGGAGGAAATCGCAGAGTTAGATGAGGTATGTCGTGCATTAATTCGCAGTAGACGTGAAAGGTTGTTTACACAACAGGCAGAATCAATTGACAGCCGACGGTGGCGAACTTTACTTATTTCAATGGTTATCGAATCTGGAGAGAAATCTTAGAAATGCGAGCACCGTATGTGGATTCGTAATGGCTCTATTTCCCTCCAATTTCACGTTTTGCAGGAAACGCTCAAGGAGACGCAGGCTTCAGTGGAAGCCACGCTACTGAAAGTGCTTATACCTTCGGAACCATATCCTTGTCCTGGTCGGGCCGCTTCGCAATCTAGCTGCAAGATGCCTTCTAGTCTTGTATCATCGTGGAGAATCCAGGTCATTATTTGACACGCTAAGGGTGTTGCTCAAGCCGGCCTCTGACATCAAAGCCACGGATAAGGACTCGACTCGAATGTCAGCACGAAATATATGCTTTATCAGTACTTTTGAATAATCTTCCGCTTACAGCGCCGCATTTTGGACAATTGGAGAGTTGATGGAGGCCTTTGGCTCCCAGGTTCGATATTTCCCTCTTTTCCAATAGTGCGCTGATCGTCCGAGGCAGTTCATGTCCTTTATGGCCGAAACCGCCACTATCGCCATAAAAACATTGAGGTCATCTGCGGTGCGTAGAACATTTGCCGGTTGTTCGTTTTTCGTTTTCTCATCACCATCGAAGTCGCCGCATGTCCGATATCATGCGCTCACCATGCTCCGGAAAACCCTGGTTTCAGCCAAGAAGGCTTTGAGCGACTCCCTTGCAAAGGACATAATCAAGCAAATGAAGAATGGTTTAACTGATAAAGCTCTCCCCGTCCAGCGAGCTGCTGCTGCTGTGAGATTCTTGCCTGTGAACTGCATTTTGCGAACTGAACCGTGTGCAGGTCTTAGCGATCGTGTATACTCCTGAAGACTCCGTCACGCTCACAGATGTGGAGTCGATCATGAACGTTTGCGTTAAAAGTCTTGAAAACAGTGACCAGGTGACAACGCAATCGCTGGCGCAGCTAGTGGGACATATGCTCGCGGCCACCCAGATGGAACGTACCGTAGCGGTCGCAGAGCAGTCACAGAAAGGCAAGAAGGAACAAGAAGACTCCGATGTTTCTACTCCTGCGCATATCGTAGCCGAAAACACCAAAGTCCTTCTGACGCCAGGAGATATGCTATCACAAATCTCCACCCCAATTTAACAAAGCTCACAGCCGCAAAACCCGTGCGGGAATCTTCATGTTTTACGTCACACTGTTGGCAAAACTCGGGCCAGCATTTGTGGAAGCCAATTATTCTCTGCTTGTTGGTCACCTCATGACCGAGATCGTCTCCTATCCCAAGAATGGAGCCACGAGATATGACAAACTCTTCATTCGGAAGCTAGTCGGGCGCTCTTTTACGAGAGCTAATAGCGGTACGAATGCTGACTGAGCAGGGACAAATAGCTGCAATTCAAGATCTTTCCTTGTCATACTTGAAAAGATGGCCAGCATTAATGCCGGGGCAGGTGGCTCCATCTTCATCTATCCTAACAATAGCATTGGAGGAGGTTGCAGGTCTGCTGCAACAACTAGGTAATGCACCTCCGCCGGTTCAGGTAAGTCCTGCGAAGTTGGAACTTGAGTATATTCCTAAACTTGGCGTAGGACGCTGTCTCTGTACCATTGATGACGCTGCTTACACATCCAAGTCACTCGGTTCGTGTCAATGCGAGTTGGACCCTCCGTTGCTTCTGCTATTCTACCCCCCTCCGTTTACCGAAGGCAATATTGGCGATCACGGAGTCTTTACAACGCGACATTGAATCCCTCCAATCTCCTGCAGCTCCTTCAGACATTGATCGTCGGACACTTGGTCATTCCTATGGTTTGGCGGCTCTTATCGCTATTGTGCCACATCGCCCCCTATATGTGTCTTTTGACGTGTCAGCTAGCGTTCTTGACACTGCCACTCAACTCCTTAAGCGCGTTAGTGATCATGATGTTCATGTCGCAGGGGTAGAGGTTGAAGTTGCCTGGACGTTGATTGCATCTCTGATGCTGCTTGGACCAAATTTCGTCCGCTCACATCTACCTCAGCTACTGGTACTTTGGCGTAATGCATTACCGAAGCCTACTGCGAAAGACAACGTCTCAGGCCGGTCAGCTGCCGAATGGAAGTTTCTCCTGCATGTCCGTGAAAGTGCGCTTGGGGCAATCCTTTGTTTTTTGCTTCACAACAGTCAACTCACCACTCTTGACGTCGCCCGGAGAATCTCATCTCTGCTTGGAAATGCCCTCTCATTTTCAAACGTGTTCTTGTCACAGACTATTGAAGAAGTTTCCGGAACCTCGGTAATTGAAGATACTGGACCATCTATTCGAACTCGCGAGGCTTCTCTTCGACGTAGAGCATACCAATGCTTCTCCGCTCTTGGAACTTCCACTTTGACGGATTCTGTCCAATCAAGCTTATTGCAGTCCGTCCTTGCTGTTTTTGCGGGTCCCGATGTCGATAACATATCTGCAATGCAAGCCTCAATTGCGTCTACCTCCGGTAGTTTCACTTCAATCTGGCAGATGACAGATGGTTACGCATATGGACTCACTACGCTCGAAATATCCGAAGACGGGGTCGACCAAAGCACGTCTGAAAGTCCTCGCCGAGGTCACAGCAACAGCGATAGCATAGAACACTCAATAAGTGCCCTGGTAAGACATTGTCATCTGTGGATCTTCCTGCCAAATGTTGATCTACGCATATAGCTACGCAAGCCGATACTAGGAGCTTGTGAGCACGACATACTTTCTCTTTCTATGATAAGCCCGTCAGACGAGGAAAGCCGGTCTTTTAATGCCCCACCACCCGTGTCGTCAGTCTGCGACGCCGCTATCGAACTGTTTTCTCAGTTGCTGCCAGCCCAAGACTTGAGCACTACTCTGCGCACAATCAATCACTTGATAGAGTCCAACCGGTCTCCGAAACTTGACAAGAACGCTGGGAGGAGAGCCGCCGTGATGTTAAATAGTGTTGTGGCCATCGTACGAACATTGCGTGTCTCCATGATCTCGCATCATCGCCAATCTAAGGACACCCTTGGGCACTCACAAGTCGCTTCAGCTCTTGGAGCATTCTTGAAAGTAAGCTTGCCTTTAAACTGTGGTTCTGCCATGAGTTCTTCATCTCACTTGCAGGATGCTCTTGTGGATGGTGATCCCGCCCTAAGATCTGCTAGCAGCGAGGCCATTGGGCGCCTTGCCAATATATCTGGAAGCTCTTTCTTGACGAGTCAAACCAAGGTATTGGTCGATCACATCGTAAGCAACCGCGACCCCCCAAGGACGAGCTGGCTGTGCGCTTGCGTTCGGGTCTCTATACAGCCACGTCGGTGGACTCGCGGCAGCTCCCATCTTAAAAACAACTGTAAACCTTCTCATGTCGTTGAGCAATGATTCTCATCCGTTGGTCCACTTCTGGTCCCTCCGCGCACTGGGACATGTCATTAACGCCGCTAGTTTGGCCTTCGCTCCATTCGTGTCAAGCACCCTGGGAATGCTGCTCAAAATATACTTGTCGGACACTCACGAAGCCGAGGGAGGGACGCTGAACAACGCCAATATTGGTGGCGACTTGCAAGCTTACCCCCTTGTCTGCTACATTCTGGATGCAATCATCACTATTCTTGGCCCTGACGTTCATGACTCTCCAAGGACGAGAACAATTGTACTTGACCTCGTCCACGAATTTTCGGTGGAAGATGATGAACCCATCCTAGTGGAAGCCATAAGGTGCATCCAGCATCTTCTCATGTTTGCTCCCGAGCATGTGGACGTCCCCGAGATCGTGAATCGTTTCAGAAGGCACCTTAGTTCACCTAGAAGATGCCTCAAACTCGCAGCAATCGATGCCCTTTATCAATTGGTTCAGAAAGACGCTCTAGCAATGTCCCGATTAGGTGGAGATCGCCTCGTGGAGGATTTGTTTGGAATGCTAGACGGTGACCCGTCGATCGATGGAGTCAGAAACGTAATTTCAAGTTGGCTACTTCAGACAGCTATTCACAATCCATCCGCTTGGATTGACCTTTGCCAGAGGATCATGCTGCGCATAAATGCCTCCCAGAAAGTGGTCGATACAGCTAACAGTCTCATGGATGACGAAGGTCAATCGTTGAGTGCATCTATGTCAAACGATGACACACGGCAAGGCAACCTAGCCTTGGTTGCTACGTCACGCTGGAGGACGCAACTATTTGCACTGCGATGTTTACATGAAATCTGCACACTAGTTGCACGCTTCGGACGCAGAGAGCACATCGACATACCTTTCGCTCGTAGCCACGGCATTCCAGTGAACGGCCTCCTTGTATCTCGTGTCCCAGATTTGATCAAAATGGCCTTCACAGCATCTGCGGCATATGTCACAGAGATACGACTAGAAGGATTGGTCGTATTACGCGATGTCATCCAGGTAGGTGTACCGTGATTGTGTCACTTTCTTTTTATGTATTTTCAATAGGTGTTTTGCCAAGCCCCAGACCCTGACTATCCAGACGCTCTCCTGCTTGAGCAACATCAAGCACCTATCACAGCTGCACTTACTCCCGCCTTCTCTCCAGACTCCACTCCTGAAATTCTGTCTTCTGCCATCGATGCCTGTGCAGTGTTTGTTGGCTGCGGCGTTGTCAAAGATGTAAGTCGGATGGGGAGAATTCTCAAACAACTTACAACAGCACTTGGAGAGGTTGACGGTAGGCATGTCCAAATATCTCATCTATAAAGATATTCATATTTTCCAAGAATCTGGCAACTTAACTATGGGCAATTTTGTGGACTTGAGCCCAAATGCATCAGGCATGCTGAGGGTTTCTATCCTCTCCGCGTGGGCCCGTCTGGAAATTGCTAGTTCTGAGCAGACGTACCTTCTAGATGTCATCAAACCCTACAGATCGATCTTGGCACCGCAATGGATTGCGAGCCTTCGCGATTATGCTGTCATACGGGCAGATTCCGAATTCATACACGATGCGTCAGCGGTAGCTTTAGACCCGTCGTATGCAAGCCTCGGTAAAGTAGTTCTGCTCCCAGTAAGTTTCAATCCTGTCGATCGATTGTTATCAACGAATCTCACTTTTTCAGTACTACGCTTCTTCCTGGGCAACCATCCTACAAGCTGTTGCGAACGCTATGAACCGCTCCGATCAATACATTTCAGCTGCCATCCTTGGGAAGGAGGTGGGGACATCTGTTAATGGTATCGACTCCGCAGCAGAAGGGCCAGCGCCCCTTTTCTTCCCCCTCTTTGGCCTTATATATGAAGCACTCGCGACGTCCTCGCCAGATACCAGCTCACGAGGTGACACAGTGATTGCCTGCCTAGGGGCGCTGAAATGCCTTCTCGATCCTCGCTATTCAGGGAAAGCCCTTTTGGAGCCTACTATCTTTCAAGAATTCATGAGTCTCAGTCATCGAATGGCTATGACAGAATCTGCAGAGGTACTCATTCACCTGATTACTGTCCTGACCACTTTTGCCAAACACTTTGGCCAATATGTACCCGGAGGTGATCTCAGGCGAGTCTTCCAGAAATTGACCTTCACGAGAATCTCACACGCAGTCCAGCAGCAAGGGGAGTCAGAACAACGCAGCCATTCCTCCGGATTCGGTTCGCACTCATTGTCTCAAGATTTTTGCCTACACCCTTCGACACTCTCGTCACAATCCAGGAACGACGGCGATTCGTAAGTCTTTTAACCTTGACGTCATTGCATAACAAGATGCATGTTCTTGCAGAAGGCGATCTTCCCTGATATTGCAAAGATGATTTCTGGTTCCCTGGGTGCCTTCCACCTCATTGCCTCGACAACAGAATCTGATGTTCGAGAGGATGTACGGGGAATAGGCTGCGTGCTCTATGGCGGTACGAAAATCTCATCGGCGATTTCTCTTGCATGACCCGTTTCCAGAGCTGCTGAAAGATGAAACTTCGGAAGCGGATTTGGTGACTCCCACTCTTCCGGCTTTCAGATCCTTGTTGGCCGTTTCATGCCATCCTAATATCCGCGAACGTTACGGGAAGCTTATCCACGGCTTATTATCATCGTGTCTTTTGAACGTGGACGAAATGAGGTTTGCTCTTGAAATACTTACATGTTTGTGGGAGGCTAAAGTAACACAGGGGACGCGAAGGTTTGATCTCGTCGAGAAAAGTCAAAACGAATCTTCTCGCGGCGGTGCTCATCTTGACCGTCATTCCTGCACAAGTGGCGGTTTCTCGTGATGTGGTGGAACACCTGTTCTTTCTTATATCTCAGAAGCTTGAAGAAGGCGACCAGGTATCCTTTTCCTTCAATACTTCTCATGCGTGTCACTGAGGGCTTTTGCGTTTCAGCAGATGGCTATTGTGGCTGTTCACTGCGCCAAAACCCTTACAATCGCTGCGTCTGGAAGCGAACTTCTTCGAGCCTGCGTTCGGCTACTTCTTCCCGCACTAATCCAATATGTTGCCAAAATGGTACCTCGAGTGGATGATGGAACAGTGTCAGAGCAGCAGGCCATCTCGATAGACGAGGTTTGGAAAACATTTGCGACGCTCGTTTTGCTGGCTAAAGACGAACAACGTCAGTACCAGTGCTCACGGATTTGGTTTAATACCACATGATAACTGACTTTGATTGTGCAGGTTCCCGTCTCTTGAGTGTCCTGCTACCAACAATCACATTACTTCTACGCCCCTCTCAGATGCCTCCATCAACGATACACTCTAGTGGCGTAGCACACTTGCTTTCCCTGGCAGCTAGTTCGCCCGCGTCCTTCAAGGAGGCCACTACTCAGTTGGACCCCTCTGTGCGGGAAGTACTCGAGGTGTCGATTCGGAAGGCTGTCGAAGGTGCGGCGGGCCCAGTGCAGCAGAGCATGAAGCCGCAGATCTCTCTGAGATCATTTTGATAAAGTAATTACCACGTGTACATGCGTAGATCATAACATACATGAGGACAACATCTCATTGAACGATCTCAACATCGGCCTCTTCCGTCTGCCAATTTGGATGATTCCCAATGTACTCAGCGAGTCCATCAAGACAGATTGTGACTTCTCCAATATTTATCCGCTCCTGAGCCATGAAATACCAACACCTATTCAAAAGTTCCCATAGTTTGTCATGCATCCACCGCGAGACATCTTCCGGCTCAGTTGGGCGAAGAGGTAGACGTCCATCGTTGATGTCCATGATAACAGTGAGATCACGTTTTCTGTGCGAATAGGGTGCCTGCTTGGTTACAAGCTCCAGGATAGACATTCCGAACGCGAAGACGTCGCTGGCTTTGGTGGGCTTGACATCGTCGCCACCCAGGAGTTCCGGAGCATTCCAACGCACGTTGGAGGACCCAGTATAAGCAGTGAATCCCTCCCTCCCGAGCACTTCGTCTAGGACCTGAGTATGTCCGAAGTCACCAATGCATACTACACCCTACATCGAGAACTGAGTCAGACCCTTACTATTAACTGAGGTGGAAAGGTCACGCACTTCGGAGGAAACCAGCATATTATTCTGGTTCGAAACTGTGAACGAACATATCTGCTTGCAAATCTTAGCGACTTACACATTTCACTACTCGTAGGGTCAGAACGATTGTCCTCACGAAGTACAGAGATGCACTCACGATTCCCATGAACAATGTTGCTTCCATGAAGATACTCGATGCCCTTTGCGGCTTGTGCGAGCTGAGTGTTATCAAAATGAATTTCGACGCAATGATCGGGCTACTAGCATACTTGCCAAAGTTAGAGGGTTGATGTCGGGGTTCTTGGTGCGATATCTGAGCACAATTAACAACGGCGATGTACTGCACTCCGGCATCACATACTCTAATACATTGCCATTTTCTTGCCACGTCGACACCTGCGTGGAACGTAGAGCTTTTATCAGGTAATAAACATGATTACAGGAGCAGGGATCTTACGATGTGAATAGGTCCCAAGTTGGTGATGACACCGTAAATTGTCAGAATGTTGTCGTGTTTAAGCTTTTCCCACACATTCATTTCGTGCTCATAGCGCTATACGACACATCAATGATAGTTGTGAGTCATGTAAACGAACACTACCATACCTTGGTCATTCTTCTGGCTTTCGTAGGGTCGGTGATACTGCGCAAGGTTTTGAGCGCGACCTTGGAGAGGTGTCAATCATCCAGTTACATAACATCTTCAAGGACCGGCTTGCTTTCTCTCCTAACATTTCTCCTAGCCAGATGTCGCTGTACGTTCCAGAGCATATTGGAGTAGAGCCGCCGACCTTTTTGACCTGATTGTTCAAGACTTTGAGTGTCGGAGGTACGTTTGTCAGGCGGCGTAAATCTGTTAAGGCACTTTGAATCTGAGTTTGCACCGTTACCTCCAGTGAGGAAGAACGGGAGGATGATGGGGATTCAACTATTGGTCCCCCAAATAACATTCGGTCCGGTGACTGGGAGTTTTCACGCGGTGATTGCAAGCACAGTTGTATCAAGCGCTGTAAAGGGATAATGAGGATCCAAGAAAGAAAAACATCAAGCGCCACCAGAACTTGCCTCCTGGCCGGTTTTCATGAGATCAAATGCATCCTGACCCCCAGCGTTGTGCCGTTGGACTGCGTCCAACACCTGCTGTGGGGATATCATCAGCTGTGCCAGCTTTTCCTCCATGCGATCTTGATTCGTTTTCATGAGGTCCATAGATTGTTTTCTGCATGATCATGACAGATAGGGGATTTTTGACCTGTCAAAAGCTTCAACATATGAGTACGGGCAGCAGGAGTGGGCTTACGTGCAGGCGCTCCATAGCTGCGTTCACATCGTTCTGGCACCTATCCAGGTCGTTTTCTATTTGAGATCTCTTGACTAAGGCACTGCGTAAGCGCATGAAAGCTCGTGATAGCCGCGACACGCACAGAAGCTTTTGACTTTACTATATTGTGACCATTTTTGTATGCGGTCTCGTACAGCATAAAGGACGCTGTCTCGATGCTATGAACATTTCTCCAACGGGGAGAATAAGGAGCCAAACTACGCACAACTCAGCATCTTCTAAGGAGGATCGCATCTCATCGCCAGCAGGTCCAACTGCGTGATCACTGATCAAGTTCAGCAACGAAGTACATCGGTGAGCAAGTTGGGCAGACTTGCGCTGACAGGGATAATGTTGTGTCTTAGGCTAGAGTAAGTGTTAAAGTGAGAGAAGCGCACCTTGTGGATGGCCACTTGGTTGCAAGCAGTGTTGATGGCCTGGAGTGCCATCCCAGCCCCCTGGGCGTACGGGACACCAGATGCGGCACCAGCTATCTCGAGAACTCCCAATGTTGGGCTCACGATGGTGTTAAATACACTCATGAGAGAAACTCCTACAGGACACGGGAGTACGATGAGATGCGATACGTAGCGTCTGTTATAGGGGAGTTCTCTGCGTGTTTTCTGGGCAGGGGACATGCTGTGCGTGCATGCCGTGCATGCAGCGAGATCCACGACTTCCAGACTTGTTCCAGACGCGCCACAAATATTGTAGCGCTTGGCATATATTTCAGTAACTTCTGTGACCATCTAGAAACCTACCCTAACTTGAAGAAAATATAAGTCGATAACTTTTCTCGACTAACTCGAGCCGGAGGTTTCAGGTGACCTGAGGTTGCTTCACCAGTAACTTATGCTCGAGCTTACAATGGGTTCTCGCCTATAAAGCTCAGATACGGTGCAAATAACGATGCCCTAATACCACGCAGGAAGCGCAGTGGAGTTGGAAATTTGAAGCAGTGCTGGCTATGTATATGTTGAACACGAGGCTACATGCTGAGGTCAACGTTGTTAACACGAGACTCGCCGTGACAACTGACGAGCCTGCTCAAGCTACGTAAGCTGTGACACGGATGCTTGATTTAATATCTATTATCTGCCCGACTAGTCACGTGCTCGGTTTGTTGTGAAATTTCGAAGGTCCGCAGCGGTCCGCGAGTTTGTGAAACACTATTATGTCTCGCAAGCGTCGACGTTCTCAGGCTGTTGCTGCTGAGGAGGAGTGCTACGAAGAGCGGACATCGGATGCTGATACTGCCGGAGAAGAACACGACTCCGAAGAACGGAAGAAGGAACTTGAGATTTGGGATGCATTCAAGGAGGAACATCATGAAAGTACGCTGATCAAGATTATTCTGAAAGAACAATGTACTGAACTGGATGTCGTAGTACTCGAGCAACTTCCTTTGTCTCTTCACCGCCAGTATACGCTCATACGTGAACTAGATGACCAAAGCAACGGTACGTGCAACCAAGTCCCTCCCCCCGTGTATGATTAAGCTGGAGCTGTGTATTTTCAGCCTACCATGCAGACTTGTTGGATAATATACGGAAATATATCGCGCTGCGTATACAACTTACATCGCGGAGCATGATCGTCGATGTAAAGCAGAGCAATATGACCATACCAGTTGCGTCAGATCCAGAGGCCATGCAGGCGGATTCACCTCAGGCGGCAGGCGCGCCACCTCGAGACGAACAAGTCAGCATGGACTCGCCCACTGAGGCACTAAATGACACACATAATGCAAGATCTGCTGCTTCTATCGCACCAAGTCTGGAGTCATCGTCTATCGAGCTACCCTCTTCACGAAAAACAACTCGGATATTGCTGCAACAGATTGCGCAGGTGTCAGAAGAGGCTCTCCGTGCCTCAGAGGAGAAGGTGAATATTGCACAAACTGCTTACGAAACGGTACTCCCTCCTTTCCCCCTATTTCATATCTCTAATCTGTCGCACAGGTTGACCGACATATCCGTCTTTTGGACCAAGCTATCAAGGAGCAAGAGGCATCTATTTCTCTTGGAATTCGTCCAGGGACACATCTCGCTCCGATACTTCTGCCTGACCTTGTCGTACCGCGCTGGGTACGCCCGACCCGTATAGAACGTAGCCCTACGCCCTCACTTTCCCCGGAGCTTCCCGCCATCCTTCTTCCTCAAGAATCTATAGAAGAACTATCTATAGAGTCTGCAAGACCCGGTAGGGGCAGAAAGGCGCGCAAGAAATCGGAGCCCGAATCTGAGACTCCGCCACCACTTCCTGAGGAAGTTTTGAAAATACCAGCCATTCGCACGACAAGGAGTGTGAAGCTCAAGATTCCAGCTCAAGCTCAAGCAGATCCGAACGAACCGAGGTATTGTTATTGTAACCAGGTGTCATACGAGACGGTCCGTAGCGTCGTGATTGACTTTACTTGGATGGAGTTCACACAACTTGTATCCCAGATGATCGCTTGTGACGGTGATACTTGCAAGTTGGAATGGGTTAGCGGATCAGGTATTCCCCTGACGATTACTAACACTCATTCTCAGTTCCACCTGCCGTGTACCGGCCTTAGTGCAATCCCCAGTTCAACGAAGAAATGGTATTGCCAGAATTGCCTACTAAAGATGACACAGAAAGGGAAGAAACGATGATTTCGTCCTGCTCCATTAATATTGCCACTGACCATGTAATTGACAAAATACCATAAATTAAAGTCGATCTACATATCGGGAGGCTTCAAGCTTTAATGCCTGGTAGGCACACTCCTCAGTCCGAAGAAACATTCATGTTTAGTTTGTTCGCGAGTGTTTCCATGTATACCTCTGGATATCATTGAGTGATGAATGCAAACACAGAGTAAAAAATTACCAGTCTCATGACGGAGTTTCCAATACTCTGTGAGTAGCTCGTTGAGTTCTGCTTCACTCTTCTTCAGATGCTCCGCCATCTGCGAAGGATTATTAGGACGCAAGAGTGAGGAGATCAGGACTCAAGACCTACTTTTGTTTCTATGTCGCCCGCTTCCATCCGGAGTTCCTCCACCTGCTTGTCATTCTCTCGCCGCTCAACATCCATCTTCTCGTAATCTCGCTGGAGGCGCTCAACCGTCTGTTGACTGGCTTGTCGCTTCTCCTCGGCGTGTCTCTGCGCTCTCTCAAGCTTCTCCTGCGCGTTTCCAAGTTGCTTGTGTACTCGCTGAGGAGCACGCATTAACAGGCGTAATTCGTGGAATATGTCATGTCCTACCTCAGTCTTCTTCTGAAGCTCGCCGCGCTCGACTTTCTTATACTCAAGGCTGTCTTTAAGTTCTGCGAGCTCCTTTTGTGATGCTTCGAGGAGCTGCACCTCCTTCTCTGTCGTCTGCAGCTGCTCAATACACGAACGGACATCCTGACTGGACAATTGAGACAAGACCACACTGTGAACACGAGGAATGTGACCTTTTCGATATTCACGAGTGCCGAAATTTTTGCCTGTAGATCTCGTGCCTTCGCTTCGTGCAATGCAACCGCCTTTTTGTCTTCAATAGCTGTGGTCCCCATAGTTATGATATTGCGTCTAATACGCTCTGGAGACTGCACAATGCGCGATCGGGTACGGGAATTGTTGTCCATTAGGAGAGCAGACTCCGAGTTGACGGTTTCGTTTCGAGCTTGGAGATGCGCCCTTTCAATCTTTAGACTCTCAATCTCCTTGGTGAGTCCGGTGTGAACCTCCTTTGCTGCAAGGAGTTGGGTGGTCATGGCTGCATTCTCTTCCTTGAGCTGTTCACATTTTGGCTCGTCCTTTGCACGTTGTGCTCTACGAGTCGTGAGCTAAGGAGATGTTAGAGAGAGATGAAGAATCTCACTTGAGCACTGCGAGATTGTGCTGAACTTCTGAGAGTTCCTGGATAACTTGTTCGCGTTCTTCTATGACCTGTGCAGACTTTTCTCGGACGTTGCTGATAAATGTGGTGCATTGCTCCGCGAACTTGACAAAGTTGATAAATGCTGAGAGAATGAAGCGTGTACGCTCTGGCTCTGGTGCGGACAGGTCTCGTGAGCTGAAGTCCATAATGCGTGCAGAAGTTGCAAAGCGGGTTCTGTTTCGCTTTATGTTAACAAAAATATAAAAGAGAGGGCAGATCATACAGGTGGTAGAGCATGATATTGTGTGAGATAGCGTTGTTGTAGAGATCCTGAGCACGCACAATCAGATACGGATGGCCACACATATAACTGACACACGCACGGGGTTGGCATCATCGAGAGATGCCAGTGCACGTTGGGTTGGTTTGTGAAGCACGTTTGGAGATATGGACGTGACTTGCTCTAAGCAGGCGTTGTACACGCCAATAACAAAGTCAGAGGAGGGTCTGACTAGTTGCTCGTTGCTGACGTTCAAACCCCATTCTGATAGGGCTGTCATGATCTCTGGTATTGGCATATTCGGGAACCAGTACTGCCCTGACATGATTGTTGGTGTCGTCGTCGTCGATGATGAACGCGACCCTAATATGCACGCCACGGTCACGTGTGACTGGACGCGCTTCGGGAATCGGGATGAGCCGAACATCAGACTTTACATTAACATTGAATGGGACAAGAGCCGTTCTTGGTGCTACCAGACTATTCGAATTCGTGACCCGCGCGCGTTACGACTTGACCTCGAGGCAATTTTTCGTATCGCTATCGATTATCCGAATCAATCCAGTCTCACTGACTTTTTCAGCCACTCGTCTCACGCCGACAGCTTATAAGCTTAGCTAGTCTGCCATCAAGTACTTCCTCCGGTCATTCTTATCTGCTCATCCCTGTTATCAAGATGGCGGGCCCACAGAATAACCTAGACAGTGTTAGGAGGACCTTTCAGTCTCAGCACAACGGAAACATGATCTCGAGCAGCGTATTGCCAAAGGTGTGCCATTACAAATTCGAGCAAGCTATTACTGTCCATCATTCTGATCTCGTTGTCAGACATCATCATCATCATCAAAGTTCAAGCCAGCCCTGGGCGCTTCTCACTCTACCTTAAATCCCACTGGTAAGCATATATTTCATGACGAAGACAGCATTTATTCATCTAAGTAACTCGCAGCTCGCCAAACGTCAGGCTCGAGTTCTTCACTTCCATCATTCGCAACACCAAATTTTGGAAGGAAGACAATGAACCCTCGTCCAGCGCCATTGTCCGCTTCGCCTCACCGGGATCTAATCGATTTATGTCGTGAACCCACCATCGAGATCATGGAAGGCCCAGTACCCTCCAGAAAGCGTCAGTCCCTTGATGTCCCCGACGGAGCTCAACAATCAGTTTCTAAGCGGCTCAAGGAAAGCAATCGCGTTAACAAAGAAAATATTTTTAATACCCTTCCTTTGTCGTCAAAGGGAATATCTCGCGTTGTTCCTCGACAATGGACGCCTGAAATCCCAAGCGATGTCGAAGCATCGAACCCAAACCCTGCTTCAAATGCAACGTCTCGTCTTGATCTGTTTACCGCACCACCGGCCTCTTCAGAAACTGCACAATCTGATGCGGGCACTCAGCTCGTCAAGAATTCGGATCTGGACTCCGTTTGTTGTCTCTTATTTCACATCCTCGTGGCTCTGATATATATTTTACAGCGATCGCGAGGGTTTTTGGAACTGATAATTGGCCGAAACCGCCAAGTTCGCGACTATTTTCTCAAAGCAATATCAGAACATGCCAACAACCCGTTGGACATTTTCGAAATTTCATTCTTATTGTGAGTGTACTAGTACTGTGTGAACTTCCTTGCTTACTCTACGTAGGGCTCACATCGAAGGTCGCATCGAAGCTATCCAAGAACGCCTGGCTCGCTTCAACCCCGCCAGCGAACCGGCTTCGGCTTCATCCACATCTATTCTTGCGTCGTCTGGACCTACTAATTTGGGGAGTGCCCTCGAACCAGAAGATGTTGATGTCGACGGCCCGCTCGAGCCAGAAGACATTGAAGAATCGGCGGAAACTCTGATTGTGCCTGACAGCGATGACCTTTGGGAGGGCCTTGACGAGCCCTCAACATTGCAACTGGATACCTTAACCTCGACTACTCCGACGCTTGATTCTGCGGATGCACCATGCACTCCCTCTGTGCTTACTGGACGTCTTGATAACACGTCGACCCCTTACTATGCCGAGGCAATTTCGGTCTTGAAGAGTGTGTTTCGGCTGACTTCCTTCAGGCAAAACCAACTCGAAGCTATCAACGCCACGCTGGACGGAAAGGATGTCTTCGTCCTAATGCCCACCGGTGGTGGGAAAAGTCTTTGTTATCAACTTCCCGCAGTCTGTAAGACTGGTAGGACCCAGGGAGTAACGTTTGTCATATCTCCACTCGTTGCGCTCATCGCCGATCAAGTGGCATCCTTGCGGGAGAAGCATGTTGATGTTGACTGCATGTCTTCCCTGAGGACCGCAGACGACTCACGGGATGTTATGCGCCGCCTTCGCAGCAACCAAAAACCAGACATTTGCTATATCACTCCCGAAAAGCTACGCGAGAGCAACGCTATGCAAGACATTTTAGCACAACTATATGAAGACAAACAAATCGCGCGCTTTGTCATTGATGAGGCGCATGTCATTCAGAGCTGGGGGCGGGATTTTCGCGATGCCGTAAGTTTGCATAACCTGGTCTGAGTGCATTGACAAGTTCCCGTTTGCATCCTTAGTATGCAGAGCTCCATATGCTGCGTGAGCGGTACCGTGATGTGCCCATCATGGCACTCACCGCAACCGCGAACAAGACCGCGATCCAGGACATTCGTACTCGTTTAGGTTTACGTGACCCCTTATGCTTGATGCAGTCTTTCAACCGTCCCAACCTCTATTATGCAGTACAGCCTAAACCGTCTACGAAAAAGAAGGTGGTTCAAGGCATTGCTGGTTTCATCAAGTCACAGCATGCCGCCCATACCGGCATTGTGTATGGCTTCTCGAAGTTGGAGTGCGAGGAACTCGCTGAGCAACTGCGAAATGACTATGGCCTGTCTGCCAAACATTACCATGCCGGTATGGACTCACAAGAGCGCAGCACCACTCAAGAAGAATGGCAAAGTGGTAGCTGCAAAATAATTGTAGCAACGGTATGGCGCTCACAGTGTGGCTTCATTGAGTTCTGACGTTGCCTTAGATCGCGTTTGGGATGGGAATCGACAAACCGGATGGTAAAGTTTTGTCTGTTCACCTCGGCCGTTGTCTGACTGCGTCGAATAGTGCGCTTCGTAATCCACTCAACGTTACCGAAGTCGATGGATGGGTACGTCACATCTACAAGTAAGCTTCATTGAGAAGTTACTTACGGCCTCAGGTATTACCAGGAAACTGGACGTGCTGGACGCGACGGTGATCCGGCAGACTGCATTCTTTGTAAGCGACTTCGATGGCGATTATCATACGCTGCCTGATGTATTATACTCTTCCAGACTATGCACACAGGGACGCCGTGTCACGGCATCAGTTGATCAACAACGACCGTAACGACAAAGGACCAGCTCGAACTCCAGAGGAGAAAAAGCGACAACTGGAAGACCTCTCAGCCGTGGCCCAGTACTGTCGCAACGAGGCTGACTGCCGACGGTCATTAATTCTCGCGCATTTCAACGAGCGTTTTGATTCCCACCTTTGCTCAAAAGGTTGTGACAACTGTTCGAGAGGTGGAACAGTTTTTCGCCAGCTGTACACCTTGGAGGCGCAGCAGGCAATCCGACTATTCGGGGAGATGGCAGCCTCCATGGATAGGATTGCCCTCGGTCATTTCAAAGATGTATATGCGGGTCGAAACCGGGCGAAAGTTCGTGAGAGTGGGCATGACCAATTGTCGTTGTTTGGGGTGGGCAAGGGCGTGGATGGAGACCGTATCATAAGTGAGATGCTAGGCGCTGATATTTTTGCGATCGCACGAGAGGCCTCTGCATCTGGCTGGACCAATGATTACTTGAAGGTAATTAAGGCCCAGTCTTCGTTTTGTTGGTGACCTGATGTTATGGATTAATTTAAAGCTTGGTCCGCAAGCAGATGCGTGCCTCAGTGGCAGCCTTCCCGTCGAACTAACATTCAGGGATAATGGCCCCGGCGTTGGATCATCACGTTCAGCTGCGAAGAATGTTGTTTCGTCCAAGGCTCCCGCAAAAGCCAAAGGGAAGATGAAGGCTGGTCCCAGCACATCGACCTATGTGCCACTGTATAAAGACGACGATGAAGCTGAACCCGTGTCCGACTTCGATCCGATTAAAGACGCTGCGGATACAGGGCCCACAACTACGGCCGAGCCACAGGACCACAATCAGACGCGTCTCACGGCAATGCTGGCGGTAAGAGAAAAGGTAAGGGCGCTTCTATGGAAACAAAGTCGCTGGCAGATTTACATTCAAAGCTTGCAAAAGAACACGTCCTTCATGGAAATGATGTGCTCGCCACCGAAACGATTCATTTCCT
Organism: Suillus subalutaceus; assembly: GCF_016647625.1. NCBI lineage: Eukaryota > Fungi > Basidiomycota > Agaricomycetes > Boletales > Suillaceae > Suillus > Suillus subalutaceus. The sequence continues at coordinate 56,522 of NW_024540418.1, forward strand.
TTCGCTCATGGATATAGAAGGTAAGCATCTGAAATGAGTGAGGCTCGAACGATAGATGAATGAACTTCCTCTACTAGATCGCGCATCATTCGAAGAGTATATCACAAACTCGGACGAACCAAAATCACGAGAGAAAGCGGCGATTTTTGGCAAGTCTTTCTGGACTGCCTACTCGGATGCTACATCAACCGCAGCTTCGAGGTGAGGTTGAGTGACAGTGCGACTTCCGCTGGCATCAGAGTGACGAATCAATACAGCTCCAAAACTCGAGCGCGGATTTCCGATTTGCGTGATGCTTTCAGTTTCAATGGGGCATCGTAGTCTACTTTGTCGCTTGGATTACCTACCACAGTGTTGTACTATAACAGATTGGTCACAAGAATGGAGACCATTCGCTGTTCTACTACTATAATTCTACAGATGATGTAAGCTGTAAACATTCTTCTCAAGTCAAGCTCATGTTACGAGCCCTCCTTGGAGATTGTCTATCATCGCTGCAGTTCACTTGCAGTATCTAACTGTCTGTTATAATGGGTGGTCGTGGCGTCCTTCTCACCTCAAATCTCCCTCAGTTGCAAAACCTCATCAAACGTGACCCAGCGGCGTACAAGGAAGAGTTCCTGCAGCAATGGAACCACTACGACAGTATCAGACAGATATTTCAGATAAATCCTGATGAACAGGCTCAACATTTCCGTGAACTAGTCTCATTTATATCTCAAGTGCGTCTTCGAAGATCTTATACAATTTACCTGATTCACTGGCAACGCTGCGATTTCAGGTCGCACAATGTTATCCCAAGGAAACCAAAGACTTTCCATCCCATCTGTCTACCCTTCTTCTCGAAAACTATGGCACCCTCATGCCCGATACCAGAAAAAATCTCGTTCAAAATCTTGTTATGTTGCGCAACAAGGATGTCATTACATCCATCGAGTAAGCGTCTTGATGTATTATGCCCTCAAAATAAACTTTCGATTTAGGCTCCTCAAGTGCCTCTTTCCCCTCCTCCCTCGTACAACCTCCTCCAACTTGCGAGCCTTTATCCGCAAAACTATTCTCTCCGATATCCGAACTGCCAACCTCCGAACTAAAAATCACAAACTGAACCGTGCTGTGCAAGCCATGCTTTTCACCATGGTCGAACGGGGAATGGATGCTGAAGTTGTTGGGGATAAGGGAAAACTCAGATCCGCAGGTCCCACGAGTGATAAAACTGCCAATAATGGGGAGGAGGCTATGTGGGCGGTGATTTTGACAAAGGAGTTGTGGCGAAAGAGAATATGGTACGCAACCCGTGACTGATGCAGCTGGATGTACATGACTTCCATCCCTCAATAGGACTGACGCCAAGCCTGTGTCTATTGTTGCGCTTGGATGCTTCCATCCTGTGATGAAGGTACAGAGTGCTTCCATTCACTTCTTTCTAGGAAGTGACGACGAAAAGGAAGACAGTGACGATGAGGAAGACGGGGTAGGTGACGTCTACCTTACCAGAATACCACTCATGCTTGTTTCAGGGTACCGATGTCAGAGCTCTCCACCATCGTCGCGAAGTCAACAAAAAGAGACGGGGCGACGATAAAAAGCTTCAGAAACAGCTCAATGCTGCAAAGAAGGTGCCCCCTTATCCTGGAATGCTTTTTTTGGCTCCGTCTCATTGCTGATTCGTATACAGAAAAAGTATAACAAAAATGCCCCGATGACACCGAATTTCCCGGCACTCCAACTTCTCAATGACCCACAGACGTTTGCAGAGAAGTTGTATGACAACCTAAGTCGCTACGACAAACGGTTTTCACTTGAACATAAAATTCTCATCATGCAGCTCCTCTCGCGGGTGATGGGCGCTCATAAACTTTGCGTCCTGAGCTTCTATACCTACATTATCAAATACCTCGCTTATCACCAACTTCGCGTCCCATCAATCCTCGTTGCGCTGGCGCAGTCTGTTCACGATCTCACGCCGCCAGATGCTTTGACCCCGGTCGTCCAGAAGCTTGCAGCCGAATTTGTGCATCCTGGAGTAGGAAGCGAGGTAATTGCTGCAGGCATAAACTCAATTAGGGAGGTTTGTAGAAGACAACCATGGGCAATGGAGGAAGATCTGTTGGGTGATCTTGTAGAGTACAGGAGAAGTCGAGACAAGGCGGTTACTGCTGCTGCAAGAGGATTGTTGCAGTTGTATCGCGAGGTGAACCCTGGTATGCTCAAACGCCGGGAGAGAGTAAGCGATTTCCTTTTCAATTCACCATTGCCAATGCTGAGCGTCTTTGCAGGGAAAAGATGCTAGTATAGGTATGAGCAAAGGTGGTCAACCACTGCCGTTTGGACATAGTACGGATGCTGCAGTTGACATCGAAGGATTGATGGTAATCCAAACGTTTTTTACATTCGAAAATATGCCTGAATTACTCGACAGCTTCTAGAAGACCACCTGCGGAAACTTCGCGAAGAGGAGATGGGCGATGCTGATAACGACGGCGAGGACGATGAAGCAGCCGCTTGGGAAGGCTGGGATGTCGAAACCGATTCAGATTCGGAATCCGAGTCTGAAGGATGGATAGACGTCGACTCAGAAGGTGACGACAACGTGGAAGTTAGTGATAGTGAAGACGAGCGGGAGTCAGCTCCCAAACCGGCTGGGGAGACAGAACCGGAGACCGATCCAAATCCCAATCGAATCTCAACCCTGGCAACTACTAAAGTGAACTATTATTTTTTCTACCCTTCGTGCGACACTCTGACATGTATTGCAGATCCTTACGCCCGCAGACTTTGCATTACTGAATGACCTGCGCATACAGGCTGCTACAAAAGCTATTGAATCAGGTGGTGGTTCCAAGGCAAAACGGAAGCTGGCGACCCTTGAAGCTAACAAGAAAGCCATGCAAGCTGGGCCATCTGATGGCACATTCATTTCTGAGAACGATATCCTCGGTCCGCGTAAAAAGGCTAAAGCTGACTACGCGGAACGCATAGCGAGTATTGAAAAGGGTCGGGAAGGACGGGAAAAGTACGGCTCGCTGAAGGGTAAGAAAAATAAAGAGTCTCCAAGCAGCTCCACAAATCGCGAGAAGGCAAGGAATAAGCCGATTATGATGATATTGAGCAGCGGTGCGGTACGGGGAAAGAAGAAGGCGTCCTTGAGGGAGAAGCAGCAGAAGTTGAGGGCACACATCGAACGTGCAAAAAAATCGTATCACTAGCACTCTAGTTTTGTTCAATCTTATATATCACTAGTCTGAGTGCTGGACATGCGACAATCGATTTTTCTTTTCATTCGAGTCCATCATCTTATATGTCAGGACCTGCCTTGGCATTCTCACGGGAATGCGCCACTGCTGATCCTCTTCGCCATTGCATAACCTGCTGCGAAGTTAGAGAGCTTAGCATCTACTACAAAGCCCTGGGTGTTGGGTCAGCAAAAGATTTGTACTTTTCCTGCTTAATAGTGTCACCTTTTTAGCGTATGCTTGAAAACATCAAGATTAGAATCATGTTCCATCAAAGGGCGAGACGCACCTTTGAGCTCGCTATCGAGGTGGTCTAGCTCTACGACGCGGGTGATAATATGTTCACCATCATCAAGATGTGGGGTAGGTGTTTCGAGTTCATCTTCTAGGAGGACACCCACAACCACGAGTTTCATGTTGGCATTGGTCATTCCTACAGATGTCTTAAATGTACACCAATTGTATTTGAGAAAATATACAGACCTGGGTCACTGGCAACGATCGGTGAGGACTCAGGTTCGGTTGTCATATCGGCCTCGTATCCTGTCTCCTCCTTTAATTCTCGAATGGCTGCTGCCTCAGCCGTTTCGCCTGCATCAACGAGACCAGCAGGGAGTTCTACGATAGAAACAGGACAAAATGATCAGCGAATGGATTGATAACAGTAGGGAAGTGTAGCATGCCAATGACGATGTTGTCGAGAGGAGGACGGTATTGCTCTATAATGACCGTCGAGAGGGGGAAAGCGTTAGTCTTGGAACGAAGGACAGCGAGGACGGCAACGCCTGTAAAGGATGAGCGTTTGTGCAGTAATATAACGAGGAAGCACAAATCTTATTCACCGTCTATTCCAGAATCCTTGCGGGTTGTGCGTTCGGCAGATTCCCAAAGTCTCTTTACTGATGAATGAGGGAGATCATCACGCCCTGAGAGAATAACAAACATACGTGTTTTCCGTCTTGATCAGTGTAGTGGATCTTCTTGAGACGGATCCATCTACGCATGAATTAAATATTAGTAGTTGACTTGCACGAACGACGTTCTCACTTCGCATCTTTGTTATCCAAAGGCTCTTCACTAATGACTTTGGCGGCAGGCATAGTAGTGAAAAGCTTCAGATTCCGTCTGATGATCGCAGGCCTGACGATAGATAACGGTGGATGTGATTGTGACCGTACAAGTCTGACGGAGAACATATGGATATCCCCTTTACACCTGATCAACAATTCAACCGTAATCTAATAGCCTAACTAGGGCTGTTTCCCTATAGTTACTATTTCTTTGCGCAACCTGGAATCCTGAATTGCAACTCACCACAATAATAGGAAGGGCCACCATTGTAATGCTCTATCTAGAACAAGTCTAGAACCCTATACCAGGCCACACACTCGATTAGGCAATACAAGTCCAAAGTCCTTCACTTAATTGTGCTCACTGCTCCGACCCCGTGTTACATGCATCAAATCTTTAAATGTCTGCATCAAACACTCATGACACGTCCACGTTGTTGTTGAAGATATCATCTCTACAGGCCGAACTTTCACATCTCCAACACCGGTATGATGCTTTACTTGCCACTAAAGAGCGCGCCGCCGAGAGGTACAAGGTCGACTACAAGAAATGGCGAACTATCAAGCAGTGGCTTTGCGATAGTTCCGATGGCAAGGAGATGCATCCATTATTGAAGGATAGCAACTATGACGTCTATCGGAAAGTCTCTAGCATCGACAAACGACGTAAATTTGAAGAAATAGGTCCGGACTTGAGTGCGTTTGACGAGGAGGAGAAGCAGATGTGCAAGACGCGTATGTACACAGGCTTTCACGCGTCTTTATTCTCAGCTGATGTTGTATTAGTTCCTGATGTTTTGGGTAAACAGCAGGAAGTACCATCAACTCTCCACGCTTCACGTAGAGAAACGACTGTTTCAATGAAAGTTGGGATGCAGCCCACCACTCCATTCGAACCCCTGTTTCCGATACACGAACACTCTATTGGCAAAGGTGTCCGAAACGAAGACCTACCCGTCGGTGCGTTCTTGTCAATCTACATACACTTTGGCAACCTTCACCAATCTTAATGCAGGCACATCTGTGTTACAGAGTACCACCTCGCGTCAGGATCCGCCCAAGAGACGCGGGCGATATGCCCAAGCTATGTAAGTTTTCGCCAGGCCATGCTTATTGACTCTCTGATTCAAAACAACAGTGATGCGACCACTATCAATTCACGCTTCACTATATGCAAAGAACGCAATCACGGCGTAGACTTCCAGTTTGATGAAGTGGTCAAGAGCCGCGAGGAGCGAAAAAAGATGCTTGCTGACGATTGTGAATGCTGTCGTGGTGTGCGTGTCTCATTTTTCGAAAAATCATTGTTACTCAGTCTCCATGCGTGTCAAACAGTACTATGAGGGCGTTGGACCGCTGCCCAAGCCCCTCCAGCAACCACTTTGGCGTTCACCCTCTTCAACGCCTACTAAGAAACGCCGGTTATCCTTTGACAGTCTCTCAGACTGCAAAGAAAACCGTGACGACATCGAGCACCACAAGAAAGAGATATCACGACATCGGCACCATTGGTATCGTGCCAAGACACCACCCGGCTACTGGGACATTGGTTTCCCTGACACACAAGAGACAACTGACATCAACCGACGTGCCGCAGAGATGTATGCACAGAAACTGTTAGAGGTTGAGAGCGAAGCACGGTATGCTAAACTCATATTTCTCTCTAGACTTCTTGGAACTGATGACATCGCGTAGGAGTGGCAAGGGAAGATATGTCGAACGGATAGCATGAGTATACAATACCCCTGGCTGGGCCCTCAGGTAATATTGATATTATGGATATTTGTCCTCGGGACGATGGGAAAAACTCGACCCGACATCACATACTACACAAAGCGGAATGGATCACAATCTCCCCCATACTTTGGCTGTTTCCATGTTAGGATTTAATTTTGTTGACGATATTAGGCAGGCGTACCAGTCAAGCACTGCGATCACGAGAAAGTTTGACTCGCTCCCAAACCTCACAAACATCTACGCCACTGTGCCGCCCTTAATTCCACGGTTACCTAGGCTTTCCGTCAGTCCACACCAACTAGTCCTACCGCACTTCCAGCTGTAGATCTTTGACTCTCAGCATCAATGAAAAGGACGAAAAATCATTGTGAATGCAAGCACCGTCTCCAGAATCGCATGCACCGATTTTAGTCGAATCATGCGTCTTGTGGAGCCCGAGTTAGCCACCGTAAATCATATCGTAACGGTGCCGGCGCCAGCCCCGACTCGCTTATTCCTGTCATGTTTTGTGTCCATCGAATTAAACAAAAATCAGTCTTTGCATTTCATTTTGCATTGGCAAATGACTACGTACTAATCCTCTGTGATTCTACTGTCAGTGTATGATATTCTTCGACTCCTAGACGTCTATCTTCACCAGTCTTGGCCAAGTGGTAAGCATGACAGGACATAAATATATTGCAGGTTCGAAACTTGCTCAACATGTACAATCTTTTTCCTTTATAGTGGCGCCTTGAACAATATTCACTCACAGTGGACGGATCCTTCAAGGTCTACCTTATGCGTGGTCATAGCTAATTGGCACCAGAACAGAATAGAAATCTGCTCTCTTGGTGGTGCGGATTCGAAAAATGATTTTCCCTCTTATTACACTTTGGCATTCACTCATGGACAGTTCCTCAGAGGTTCATTTCAACTTGAAAGCATCCTGGCCAACGTGGTTACTACGATAGAATCAAAATCTGTTTGTTTTGGACTGCGCAGTTGCGAAGCCTGCTGACGACTGGGCCTCTTTTTTGCTATCGAAACATATTTTGACATTCACTCATGGGCGGTTTCCTCGGAGGTTCATCTAACTGGTCTCAGCCAAGTGGTTACAATAGCAGAATCAAAATCTGTTTCTCTTGGACGCGGGTTTGAAACCTCTGGACGACAAGGTTTTTTGTTCTATCAGAACACACCTTGACATCCATTCACTCATAGATGGTTTCTTCGGCGGCTCATCTCACTGGTCTTAGCCAAGTGGTTACCATAACAGAATCAAAATTTGTTTCTTGGATTGTGCAGGTTCAAAACCCGCCGAACGACAGGTTTTTTTCTATCGGAACACACCTCGACATTGACTCATGGATGGTTTCCTCGGAAGTCCATCTCAGTGGTCTTAGCCAAGTGATTAGCACAACAGAGTCAAAATCTGTTTCTCTTGGAGTTGGTTCAAAACCTGCTGACAACATTTTTGCGGTGTATACTAGACCCTCGGAGGTCCAACTTAACTAGGCCCTGGTCATTGCGCCGAAACCTCCTTTTCCACAACATATAATCTTATAATGACCTTGGAGCAGCGTCCACCGGCGTGGTTCTCGTGTGCCAGGGCGCAGATTTGAAGCCCACTGCTCCGCTGCACCTGCTGGAGGCCGATTACTATATTTTCCTTTTGAAACATCTCTGCTCCATCTTGCTCCCAACATGCTGACGAGCGTCGAGTTCCCCACTCTCAAAAATATAACGCACTCCGCACCCTTTCCAGGTATCAGAGCACTCTCCGGAATCCAGATTCAATTCTTCTCTTCCATGCACTTTTCCTGCTGGTCGACCAGTCTGTTTACTCCTTCAAGTCCTTTCCCGCCTGGCCAATACCTACGAGCTGGTCGACCTCTTCATATACAATGTTGGGTCAACGTTATCTACCACGAGTTCCCAGAACATTACATTGGGTTCTTCAAGCTCCTCCGAGTGATTAACCTTGATTGATTCCCGGGAAGTCTAATATTTTAAGGCTTGACCACCAGTGCTATAAAAGTTTGCGGCATAAACCACAAGACCGCCGTGCACCTTCGATACTCAATGCAACCTGTCGGGCCTCCTGTCCGCTCACTGAGTTTAAACGTAAACATTCACGCCGTTTGGTGCTTGCCAGTTTCCATTTCTGCTGCATCTTACATATTGCTTTCAGCAAACGCCTCGCACGCATAACTGAGCTGTACTACTTGACTCAATCTCTGTCACAACTATGATTCATTCAATACAACTTCAGTTTTCACGTTCAGAACCTCTGCGAGAGTTCCGATTTCTGCTGCATGCAGACAACGCCTCGCACTTGAACCCACCCGAACTATCTTGTGTTTTAATACAGCTCATTCATATTCACAATGTACCATGCATGCACGTCGCAGATGCTGTTTTCGCATGATAAGATGGACGGTAATCTACTGCATATTTATGTATAAAAGAATTCTTCTATGTAGAAGCAAATCCGCGCAGATTGACAAGACGAGCGGCAATCACATGTATGTGATAGTCTGTCCATTCACCTTCACGTCTGGAGGTAATGAACTTCAGAACAGTTTCGCAGTCTCTTGGCAGCTTGTTCTGCAGTAAGGTCTCTCTGCGGTTCTGCCATGACTTCAAAGCTATCAATCATATAAGCTTATGTCGACAAGCCAACAATTTGTGGTGAAACTCACCCTGCCAAAAATTTGCGCACACTAGCACTCCGTAGGAGTGGAGGCTCAAAGTGCACATGCAGATGTGCAATGTCGTCTGCATCTTGTACGTATATCCCATCAACATCTCGACGTGGGGGGAGGGGTCGTTGATGAACGCCCATCGCATATGCAAACGAGCAGGAGAATATGTTATCGTAGCGCTTCGTCACGCGCGACATGATGTCTGCAAATGCGTGCTTCTCATCAATTGTAAAATGTACAAAGGACGAAATGTGCCGTTTGTGAGGGAGCACTGGGATATCGGGTTCAGAGCCAGTATTTGCCACAAGTAAGCAACCTGTAACACACCCATGATTTCGAAGGGCCAATACGCCCACCACGGTACAAGCGCAACGAAATGCTCATTTGTGATGACTACGCGTCCTTCTTCTTCTGGGACGGACAGTTCGTGATGCACATACTCGCACAATAGGCACGCATGTCCGTCAGGCCCAGTTGGAACGCCAGAGCGTACGTCGGTGGTAGAGGCATAGTTGCGCAGAGAAGCAAGCTCCTTCGCGGGGAGGGTGGGCACAGTGGAAAGGGACCATACTTGGCTATGGGGATGCGGGTTGGAACACCCCATCATTGCTCCCTTGTTCTGTTATGGAGTGAGGACTTGTGCGATGATCTGGTCAAAGTTAAATACTTCAAAGATCTGCACATATTTAATGCCAGGCTCAGTTCCCCTCCTCACGTAAACACGAGTCCACTCATCCACAATATTCTCCACATCCGACAAAGATAAGGTCGGTAGACTGAGGTCGTGCCGGGGATGAAAACATACAACATCGCATCCGCCCTGAATTGGTTCGGCAGTTAGGAGTGGATGTGCAGCCGGAGGTGTAACAGGTCCAGGGGGTGGGAGAACGGCAGCGTAATCATTCTCGAATGCCATGGTGGAAGTGTACATTTCGTTCACCTTACCGCCCGCCCGAGTGTTCCCAGGGCATAAGTAACATGCGGGATCGTACTGGGGGAGGTTTGACGGCTCGGTGGGCTCAGTCTGACCTAGCCAAGGACGCTTGTTGCGATGAGGTGAGACGAGAACGTGTGTGTCGGTCAATGGATTATCTGTGACCGCATCATGGTTATTTGTCTCGCCGAGGTCATCTTACGGCGATCAATATGAGAGGACTTACAGCGTCTGTGCGGATGTGTAGTTGGATCAAAGGGCTCCATGCTAATGTTAAGAAGCGTCGAACTTTAAAGGCAGACTCAAAGGACGAGCCGCGATGACTGGCAGCAAAGCTTGGTTATCCTTGAAGGAGACTCCATAATACGTGTGATCTAGATGCGTGTGTAATATGACATGCAATCAACTCAGTTTATGTAAACTGTTGTTCACGAAATACTAGTATCATAGATCAATTTGAACTTCCTAGTACTTACTGAACTCTCGAAGGGGCGCAAGACAACAGTTGTCCCTGTTCCTTTCCAACACATGTGTTATTCGACTGGTACTAAAGATAGAAGACGAGATGTTCTCAGATCGCACTGGCGTGCACGGTCTGAGGCTATCGTCTTTGCCTATGGTCGTGAAAACGTCAAGGTCATTTTTGAGGTCAATAGTGCCCCTTGCCATCAATCGGGGTGAGAACGCCAACAGCAAGATCTCAGGGTAAACTACAAATTTTTATTCATGATTTAGCCGATTTCGTGCTCGGCCAGCAACTGCAGAAAAGATCAGTTATGCAATCGAGAGTCTCGAGACAAGCCGTATCTCACCATGTTTGGGATCCCATTAGATATGGGGTATATGTGGTTACAATTTTGACAGACCATCGCACCATCAGTAACATGGATCTAGGAAAAAGTTGGCACAGACTCGAAGTAGTGATCAAGATAGCTATGTACCTCCATCAAAACATGATGAAGCTTCTGAAGTAGCTCGTCATCCATCATGTCTGGCTGTTCTGGAGGCAGCGATGTGTCTCCGACCTCAACAGGTCATAAGCACTTGCTCGGGCCTGTGATGCATTTGCACGCACCTGCTTCGCAGCATTTACCAACGCAGACCATTCCAATCGAGACAGCATATTCCGGATGAAGTCAGGGTTGAATTCTGCCTCTTGTAGTTCAACTTGGACATCCTGAAATACAAGTGGAAAATTATTTGTAGTGCATCCTTTGACGTGGCATGCGAGTAAATTGTGGGTGATCAGCCGAACCATGGTCGCTGTGAAGAACAGTGACGAAAGGGTGTGTAAGATCCTCTAAGATCGTTTTAGGATTTTTCTTCAAAATTTGATCTGAGACGGTCAGATCTGTCAGACTGTCACAAGCCAAATCAACAGCTTGTACATATACACTCTCATCCTTCTACATATGCGTCCACCCTCGCCATCAATTCCAGAGAAAAAGTTTCTCTATGATGCTCTGAAGCAGTCTCTGCGACTAGACGGTCGCGATATGCTTGATCTCCGAACGCCGACTTTCACCTTTGGCCCCGAACTGGGATGGGTAGAATGCGCCATGGGCAAAACACGGTGAGCTTTTATGAGGATTCGTGGGTGTTATCAAGTACAAGACAGGTGCCAGTGTAATTGCACAATTAGACGCCAAAATGGTCAAACCGCTGCCAGAACGACCCTTTGAAGGCATCATTACAATACATTCTGAAATCTCTCCTATGGCGTCTCCAGACTATGAACCTGGTCGGTAGGTGCGTGCTATCTACATATATTTTCTTTTTGCCATAATCAAAATTTCCACCAGGCCTTCAGAAGAAGAGGTCACCCTTACCCGCATGTTGGACAAGGTCCTCCGAAGAAGTGATGCTATTGACAAGGAATCTTTGTGCATATTGGCAGGTCAACGAGTAGGTCAGGTCTTTGTCTGGCGAGTAAGATGACGCTGAATGAGTCAACGACGAAAATTTCAGGTCTGGCAGTTACGATTGACGGTTCATGTCCTCGCCGATGCTGGTAACATACTTGACTGTTCGTGTCTCGCTGGCATCGTGGCTTTTAAGCACTTCAGAAAGCCAGAAGTGGAAGTCATTGGAGATGAAGTTATCGTCGTGCGTATTGAGACGACTTTACTGCCTATATTGTTGACTTTTTTCCAACAGCACTCACCATCCGAACGCGCACCCATCTCGCTTGCAATACATCACACCCCGTTCTGTGTGACGTTCGCATTCTTCCCGGATGCATTGACGCGACCCGTGGTAGACCCATCTTTGCTTGAACAGAGGCTGAGTGCAGGTTTGATGAGCATAGCGATGAATGCTCAGCGCGAAATATGTGTCCTACACAAAGCAGGGGGGGTTCCGACGGCACCAGAGGAAGTCCTACGATTAATTAACGTAGCCTCCATTCTGGTCAAAGATCTCGACAAACGCGTTGAGGCCAAGCTGCTGGAAGACTGGGAGGGTAGGAAAGTTGAAGTGAGATAGATAGCACTTCTTTTCACTTTTCGCAATATTTGGTGCATAGCGTATTGCAAATCATTCTGAGCCAAATATTATGGGAAAAGACAGCTGAAAACGTAATAATACCAAAAATCGTCAACAGGGGCGACTCAATGATAGTCTGTCTGTTTCCGTTACCTTCTGTCCCTCGCGAAATTCTTTCTTCCAGACACATTCTCTAGCTAAAAATCTCCAAGTCGATTGCTCAGTGTCATTTTTTAGTCTTTTAGTCTTCGGTTGCATGTTACGTAAAGTCATCTCAGTAGTCCCGAAATCCGCGAAGCTTTCAAGGATCTCATTTAGACTACGTCATGGCCCAGCAGTTCTCGCTCTCGCTGGGCGCATTCAGCAACACAGCAGTAGCAGGCAGCCAGTAATACCAGGTTACTATGTGCGTAGCTACGCATCGCAGCCTCCAGGAGGTGCAGGGGGTGCTGGTGCTGGTGGGTTCCCTGGGTTTATGCAGCAGCACCAGAAAGGAGACGCGCTGAAAGAATATGTAAGTCTGTCGCCATACCACGTCTTGTCACTCACATTCGCCTCAGAGTGTTGACCTGACGGAAATGGCCAGGAATGGGAAGTTAGACCCCACCATTGGGCGTGACGATGGTAAGTGCATGTACACCGTCGTAGCTTTGCCTCCCCTTGAATCGACTTTCTTGTAGAAATCCGCAGAACTATACAGAGTGAGTTCTACCTTGCCAATTTAAAGGAGTGATGCCAACTTTCCAAGTATTGTCCCGACGTACCAAGTCTAATCCTGTGGTAAGTCGACCCCCGTTGCATTCGGACGAAAATTATATAATTTTTGTAGTTGATTGGTCCCCCTGGTGTGGGGAAAACTGCCATCTTGGAGGGTCTCGCAAGCAGGATTGTTGCCAAAGAAGTACCGGAGGTACGTTCATCAGCTTCAGCGCCCACACGCGCACAATAACTACTAACGAAGGTCTGTTTAGTCTTTGGAGAACAAGCGTGTCCTGTCGATTGACTTAGCAGCTATTATGGCTGGTTCCGGGATTCGTGGACAGTTTGAGGAGAAATTCAAGGCTCTTATCCGTGATATCGAGGAGGAGGTGAGCTATCTCCAATCCCTTCGGTAGCAGCCTTCTATTTAACTTCATCAAATCATTAGGCAGGAAATGTGATCTGCTTCATTGACGAAGTCCGTGAGTAAATCTTCGGTTTCGTCCTCGAGCAAAGCTGAATATCGTTTTAGATTCGCTTTTCAACCTAGGAAAAGCGGAGGGGAGCATTGATGCCGGTCAGATGATTAAACCTGCTCTAGCTCGTGGTCTCCAGCTCGTCGGAGCTACAACACGTATGTAGGACCTTTCTTTCGAGATAAGTTCTATAACAAGTCGCACCTAGCGGACGAATATAGGAAAACGATCGGCAAAGACGCAGCTCTTGAGCGCCGCTTCCAGCCTGTCTCGATCGATGAACCAACTGTTGAATCTACCATCTCAATCTTAAGGGGACTTAAATCACGTTATGAGGTACACCACGGTGTCGAAATTGCAGACAGTGCTCTTGTCACAGGTCAGGATTAATATTTGCACCGTGTCTTTAGTGCTTATGCAATTATTTACTAGCTGCTGTCTACAGCGCGCGCTACATATCAGACAGGTATCTGCCTGACAAAGCAATTGACCTTGTCGATGAAGCTGCTTCAGCCCTCCGCCTTGCTCAAGAATCAAAACCAGATGAACTGGAAGCGCTTGAACGCGAGATTATGACCCTTCAAATTGAACTTGAAAGCCTAAAGAACGAGATCGATGTTTTCAGTGTCGAGCGCAGGGCCAAGGTTGAGGAGGAGTTGCGCATCAAGAAGGAGGGGGCGCAGGAGCTCACTGCTATCTGGCAAAATGGTGCAATCTATCCCGCTGTCAATGAGATACAATAGTTTCTAAATTCATCTCCAGAGCGGGCAAGACTAGATCGGATCAAGGATCTCAAAAAGCGGCTGGAGGACGCAAAGCACGAACTCGAAGTTGCTCAGCGTCACGGTCAGTATGACAAAGCATCCCAGTTACGCTTTGGCACAATCCCCGAGCTTGAACGACAGCTTCCAAAGGACAGCGAGATGAAGGACGATGCTGAAGAGAGTCCTCTGTCAATGCTGCATGACCGCGTGACAAGCAACGATATCGCTCGCGTCATTGCGAAGGCCACAGGCATTCCTGTTCAGAACCTTCTGAAAGGTGAAAGAGACAAACTCGTTCATGTTCGTCTCACTGCCAGTCTCTACTTGAATCATCAATGACTCTCGATAGATGGAGGATGCCCTCAAAGAACGAGTTGTTGGCCAAAATCATGTTGTTGCTGCGATTAGCGATGCTGTCCGCATCTCACGCGCTGGGTTGCAGGCGCCGAACAGACCTGTGGCTTCATTTCTATTCCTTGGTCCTACTGGTGTTGGCAAAGTAAATTGCATGTTTGGCCTTGTTCGCTACATAATTCTGATTTTATGAACCTTTAGACAGAATTGGCCAAGGCACTAGCTGGGTTTCTTTTCAACGACGAGCAGAGAGGACTGTAAGTCCCGTCCAAAATATTCTTTCGACATTATACTGAACTCATGCAAATTTGCTAGTATCAATATTAATATGTCCGAAGTTCGTGGTTTGAATTTTTCCTTTCGCTGTTCTACATGACTGGTTCACGTAAATTCACAGTACCACGACCGACACACGATCTCGAGACTAATTGGAGCCGCTCCAGGTTATGTCGGTTTTGAAGAAGGCGGTTAGTTGTTCTCTCATATGTCATTTAGCCTCATCCCTTGTGTGCAGGTCAGTTGACGGAAGCTGTTCGACGCAAACCGTATGGTAAGTTGATCCAGTCCTAGTACCTATATTCCACTAATGCTTGCCCACAGCGGTCATTTTGCTTGATGAGCTTGAGAAGGCGCACAAGGTATTTCATCTCTGCTTTTATAGTTCAAACTGTGCTTAAAGCCGCTTTTTACGAAGGATGTGGCTATGATCCTTTTACAAATACTCGATGAAGGTAGCATTACTGACAGTCAGGGCAGAAAGGTGGACTTCAAGGTATGTAGTTCTTTGTCGGTGAAGTATGGCACACTCAATCCATTCCTAGAACACCATCATTTGTCTCACAAGCAATCTCGGAAGTGATATATTAGCTCACAGTTCCTCCTGTGATCCAGATGGTGTCGTCACGGAGGAGGCCAAGAATCTTGTCATGGAACGCACGACGGAATACTTTCCCCCTGAACTTCTCAATCGCCTTGACTCAATACTTGTTTTTAACAAGTTGTCTCGCCGATCAATTCTAGATGTCGTAGCATTGAGGCTGAAGGATGTTGCGTCACGCTTGAGGGACAGAAGGATAACGCTCGATATCGACGCAGAAGCTCGCAACTGGCTTGCCGAGAAGGGTTATTCTGATATCTATGGTGCCCGCGCGATCGCTCGCGTCGTGCGTACTAATGTGCTGTTTCCTCTTGCACAAAAGTTGTTGAGAGGGACAATCAGGTACGAAGACTATCATGTGTTCCAATTTTTTCGCGTGTGCTGATGATATCCAACAGAAATGGTGATGTTGTCCACATCACGGTCTCTGAGAGTGATTCTCTCGACATCAAGGACAATCACCCTCCTGACTCCAGCATTGTATCGAGAGAGGGTCATGATTAAAAGATGATGGTTTCACACCAGATATTGTCAAGCACTACTCAGTTCTGTATCATGCTAGTAGCTCTCTCGTGTATTTCTACGTTATGTCTATATAATGTAACGACATCTTGAAATTCTGATCCTTACTGGACAAACACTCTGAGATAGTTCTGACGAAGTTCTGAGTCGACTTTTCTCGAGGAGGTCGCATTGATATTATGTCGGTGGGCTTTAGCATTATGTCAACGGTACTCTTGGACTCTTCTACCAATAATTTAGTGACTTTGGGCCAATTGGCGGGACTGATATCCCACTCGCCATCGTCTTCGCTGAAGATAATCTTCCGTATTAGGCAGACTAATAAAAGGAAGACAGTCGCACGCTGAAGACACTCCGCGTTCGTGTGACACTGAATCCACGACGCGTCTGCGCGGTACGCAAGCTCGGGGGCGTCAGTGTAGAATTGCACGACATGCCAACAGCTCCCAAGGGTATGTCAGATTCGGAGCAAATGCAGCAATCAGGTTCGTTCAACTGTACTTCATTCAAGCCTCGGCCCTCGAACTTGAAGTGAGGACAGTGGCCCCTGTAACTTGTTTGCTCAGTCACCTTATTGCAGAATCGAGGAAGCGAACTGTTTCAGATCTGGGTGGCGAGTCTGATAACAGTGGCTCCATGGCGAGTTCTCGAAAGGTAGCCAAGAGTGAGCCTGTGACAGCTGTTGTGTGTAAAATCCCATCTGATGCACTATTCCAGTACACCCATTCTTCACCAAACCTAGCGCCAGTAGCTCTACGGCGTCCTCATTCCAATGGCTGAAACCTGCTCTAGGCCCGAAGCGCACGTGTCTGCACGGAATCAATCTGATACCACCAAGCACATCGAAAGTAGCTGCATTCGATCTTGATGGAACAGTGATCAAGTCAAATCACAAAAATCGAAGCAAGGAAGCCGCGTTGCACTGGGAGTGGTGGAGAGCTAGTGTGCCAGTAAAGTTGGAGGAATTACATCAAGAAGGGTATGTCCAAAGTATGCCAAGCCAGGTCACGACTCAATCCTCGCAGATACTCAATCATATTGATATCCAATCAAGCATTAAAACAACATCATCTGGAGGACTGGAAGAAGAAGATTCCCCTCATCTCCGCTGCTGTAAGCCTTGCTGTCTCCTTCCTTCATCCGTTCCTTCATAGACGAGAACAGCTTCCCAGCGTACCTTTCCGAATATACGCTGCGTCTGCCAAAGATGGCTTCCGCAAGCCTATGCCAGGGATGTGGGATGAGCTCGAACATATTTTTGCAGAAGACGGTGTTCAGATAGGTGAGTACCATAGGAATAGTAGGATGCATTGCGAGTGTCTTATGCGCATCACTTTCAGATAATAAGGCTTCATTCTTTGTTGGAGATGCTGCGGGTCGTACTAACGACTTTGCATCAACTGACAGGAAATGGGCGATTAATATTGGTATTCCATTCTACACCCCAGAAGTGAGAATCAATCGCTCGAAGGTGTTTATGTCATGTTGAAACCTTCTAGGAATATTTTCTCCAATTGCCCTCAGCGCCATATACCCTTCCCGGATTCCGCGTTTCTGGTCTCCCTAAGTGTTCGCTGGTTTCTTGGATAATTTAAAAAATGAAGTTGACTCGTGAAGCAGTACCGTTACTTGAACCCCCTACGGCACAAATCATTCCTGATGCTGCAGGGACTGAGCTAGTGGTATTTTCGGGCTTTCCATGCCTCGGAAAATCGACCTTTTTTCGGAGGCATTTTGCGCCTGCTGGGTACACCCACATCAACCAAGATACATTAGGCAGTCGTTCCAAATGCATTAAAGCAGCTGAAGTAGCACTCAAATCCGGTACAAGCTGTGTAGTTGGTGAGTACGCGTAGTTCTTGTATGAACTGACCAAACACATGACGGTCCGGCAGACAATACCAATAGAGATATTGCAACTAGAAAGCATTATTTGGATCTTGCAAAGAAACTTCAAATTCCTGTGCGGTAAATATTTTTGCCTACTTACGCCTACAGGAACATAACGTTTTGCATCAGATGTATTGAGTTCGTTGGTTCAATGGATCTGGCATGGCACAACAACCTCTACCGCGCATATGTTCATCCTTCAATAGAGGTGAATGTAAGATACCTCACGATCTCTTGCCCAAATCTAACCTCAGTGACGATTAGTCGAGACGCGACATCATACCATACATTGCCTTCATAGGCTTCAAGAACCACTACGAGGAGCCCCAACTGACGGAGGGCTTTTCAGAAATAATAAAGGTCAATTGGATGTTCGAAGGCTCCGAAGAAGAACGAAAGAGGTGGAGTATGTGGCTTCAGATTGACGGGAAATGAAAGTCCCGCACATTATTAGTGATATTTGAGCTTGAGAATCTTCTAGCTACGGAAGGGTGCAGTGTCATGCTCGTTGTGCACTGACTCCATATTATTGCCTCAAAGTAACAAGTTGCGAAATGCATGCTCATTCTAGTCCTCTTGTTGTGCAAGTCCACTAAGATTCTTCGTTGCGCTTCATGGTGGCAACGTTATTATACATGAAATTAACACCCGAATGTAAACAACTTACTGGACAAGCGTACCCAAGATGTCGAGTGCATCGATTCTGGTATTATCGTGGTCAGATTCGACGAGGATCTGTTCGGTATGCCGTAAGGGTAAGGTCGAAATCCTCACACAGTGGTGATGATGGTCAGGACTCAGGACTCACATGAAGCGAGTTCACATGGTTGAACTTTGTGGGATGAAGTGTAATCAACTTGGTTGTCGTTGCATCTTTCGAGACTTGATCCGCCTTTAACTCGATGACCTGGGTATCCTCCGAGTCCTCGAAATTGGTGAAGTCGATAGCGGAGCAGTTGATACGAAGCCTGAGTTTCTCCGGTCCTCGATCCTGCGCCTGAATGACCAGTGATCGTACACGAACTGCCTGGTTAAACTGCGACGACCTGCGTCAATGCTGCCTAGATCAATGTGATGCGAATAGTACAAACCTCGATGTTCAATAGCAACTCTGCATCTGCATCGCTGTCAAGGTATGCAGGCGATGTGTTTCGTGCTTTCGAGGAAAGTATGGACTGCAATGTGTGTTCGTCTTGCTCATTCAAGCATTGTGCTTTGGCAATGTGCTCCAGAAGGGAAACCTTGATATCTAGCGAATCAGCGACGGACTGGGGCGCAAATGAAGTTATTCTCAACATCTTGCATGCCACTGTTTGAAGATACCATAGTGATAGTGATGAAAATAAATGACGAGAGCGTCGATAGTGACAAGTACTGTTTCTGAACGTTGGAAGGCCAGTGTGGCACATGTCATGGATTCCCTCATACTTAGTAACATAGCTGGGCTGCAAAACATTGACAACAGGTACAAGATCAATATCCAGAGTACTAGTGTTCAAGTGATCAGTTGATAGAAGCCATTGATAATAATTAAGAAAGGGCAGCCATCAGGAAAAAGGATAAACTCGATAGCGAAATTGATAGCAATCATTCCAGGGTTACTAGCAAATAACACATTCGTCTTTGGCTTGCTGTCGCGTCGGACGTCCAACGTTGGAGCGCTTATTGCCCATACGCTTCATCTCCGTCAGTCGGTTCATGGCTCGTTTGTTCCCTTGCGCTATACAGAACATTGAGCCAAAAACAATGCGCAGATAATAAAACACTTGTACACACCTGCTGCTCTCATATACCACCTCTTGGCGAACTCGATATCCTGCTTGATTCCGATCCCCACCTCGGCATAGTACCCCACAGCATACTCCGCTTTACTCAAGCCCTTGTTGGCAGCTTTACGTGCCCACAGATACGCTTCAGAATCGCTCTGCTTTAACACGCCCTCACTTCCTGTCAGATACCATCCACTGAGAGCCAGCTCAGCCTCGGAATCCCCTTTCTCTGCTGCCTTGGTGTACCACGCTATCGATCGCCTAGGATCAACAGGACATGTCAGTGTGCCGTACTCGTAGCATTGTCCAAGCTTGTACTGGGATTGCGTATAACCTAGGCGTGCTGCTTGTTCATATAGTGACTTGGCATACGCGGGGTCGTGAATAACCAATTGTGAGTTGGGCATTTCGTGAAGCATGGCGAGTTCGTGAAGTGCATGTGGATTTTCCTCGTCGGCTTGCTCTGCAGCCCGTTTCAACCAGTTAATAGCTTCTCTTGGGTTCTTCTGCTCTCCCAAAGACCCAAGTAGAAGAACCATGCCCAACTTGTACATCGCGGCAGTGTCACCCAGTGATGCTGCTTTCCGATAGAACGCAGAAGCCCGCTGCGGGTCCCGTCGCGTGCCTGCTCCAATCTCATTACAGACAGCGACGCGGTATGAAGCTGCTGCGTGATTCTGTTTTGCGGCTTGTAGGTACAAGTGATACGCGCGCTCATGGTCCACTTGAAGACCCAGAGATCCTGTCCCGAAACAATTGGCTAGGAAGAACTGTGCATCATCATAAGCTTCTTTCTGCTCCGCTAATCGACGGATGGTCTTGAGAGATTCTTGGAGGAGCAAGTCACGATACTTCTTTACAGCTCTCTGGTCCTTCACGTCCGCTCTTATCTTCTTAGCAGCATCTATAAGATATTTTGCATATAAGAAGTGAGCCTCAGGGTCCGGATCAGCCTTAATACGCTGCCGGTACTGGTCGATATATTCCTTCGTGAATGGAGGAGCTGTAAGATCAACTGCCTTCGTTTTCTTGGTGCGTGGATCAACTGATGTGGAGGCAGAGCGTTGTAACGATGAGGGTCGAAGCTCAAACTCAGGATCATCTAGTCCTTGGGGTACTGACGGGTT
Source organism: Suillus subalutaceus (assembly GCF_016647625.1). Classification (NCBI taxonomy): domain Eukaryota; kingdom Fungi; phylum Basidiomycota; class Agaricomycetes; order Boletales; family Suillaceae; genus Suillus; species Suillus subalutaceus. Next base: position 77,148 of record NW_024540418.1, read on the forward strand.
AGGTGGGCCGCCGTAGGGCAACATCCCCGCACTACCGCCATAGGGTCCTGAACCGGGGGGAGCGAGATAGGGTGTGGATTGGCTTACAGGAAGGGATGCTTGGCTTCCGCACGCAGGACCGGCAGGATAAACCGGCATGTGGTGCTGTGGTGGCGGAGGGCCCATACCGAGGACGTCAGATGCGGCAGCATATAGGTAGTCATATTCGTTTTGATGAGAGGGACCTGGGTGTGTAGGACCTGGGCCAGGAGGGTAGTAGGCGGGAGGCAAACCTGCCTGTGCGCCCTGCCGCCCAACTTGAAACTGTCTCGGCGGATAGGGTGGGGGTTGAGAATAGGGTGCAACGGAACCTTCTGAGGAAGGGTATGGACTTTGCCCTTGGTTCTCGTAATTATGCATATCCACAAGATCTGTATCCACAGAGAGGTCACTATGGCGATCGTTGGAGTAAAGTGAGGCTTCATCGACTGTGTGCGAACGTTCGGCTGGATATCGAAGTCGTAGAGGGCGGGTAACATTCATGTTAGGCGCTGATGGCAACGTGCTCGCATATCGCGGCGGGTATGGACCGCGCTGACCGGGGGAGAGGGATTGCATTGACATGGAAGTTCCTGCACTGAGGAACAGGGTCAGAGCTGTATGACATTGCGCTTGTTCCCCGAGGTACGGGGTCGCTTAAGTGCATTGCATTCATGCTGTCTACGAGAGTTGAAGGATTAAAATTGGGCAGTGGTGGCACGTCGTCATATTCTGATCTTTGACTGTGGGAGGGCAGGGAAGGTACGGAGAGATTAGTGTGGCGTGTAAAGGCTTGAGACGACAAAACGATGAGCAACGATAGAATACAGAGCGCTTGAACATCACTAACCAGGGTTTGGAAGATGGTTGTTTGCACCATAGTGATTAGCAGCAGGGCCTTGTAGTGCGTGCTGTGCCGGTGCCCAGTTTTGTTGACCGTTCAGAGGTATTCCACTGTGATCCCAATATGCACTCTCAACGGGTAGGTGTTCTTGTGAGTCGTGTTCGGGCTGGTCATAGGCCAACGATGAGTCGGGGTCGGACATGATTAGCAGAGCAGAACAAGAAGCCGACAGACAACAGAGAAAAACCTGTCGAAACAAACGTCTCAGTAATTGACGAGCACTGAGCGCAATTGAAAGAAAACCTTGAAGACTATGAACCACGACGATGACAGAGACTACGCCGACCAGCAAAGGCAGGCGGCTGATGAGCCAGGATTGCCAGCAAGACTACAAGTTACCGTTAACGTTACCGAGGTTGTCCGAGTGGATTTCCCAGGGCAAATGAATCACACGTTCTACTAAAGACAACACGACACTCCTCAAAGATCAGGTATTGATAGAGCAATTGATCATGCAGGAAGGACAATAAGCTTCTAGCTAAGCAATCACCTCCATCGCTTGAGTTGTCTCCAGCGGCGAAGCGACATGAACTTCAGCCCCCTGTTCCTCTTCCTTCGTCACTTCTTCGCATCCTAGGGGCGCGTCTTCTATAGGCTTCATCTCGACATCTTGAGGAACACCTTCTGGCTTCGAAGACTCAGGTTTCCAAACCCACTTTTCCATCACCCGCTCTATCCGCTGTCTTTCTACCCCATTTTCAGTCTTCCTAACTTTGATCATCACATCTCTCGTTGTCTCCACAGTCGCCCGTTCCTCATGTTCCTGACCTTCAAACTCTTTATTCCACTCCGTCCATTCTCGTTCCCACATATCCGATGTCTTTGGGGGGTGAATATTCATGACCCGCTCGTCTGATTCCCGGGGAAGTTCATTGACCACATCCCATCCCTTGGGTTGGAAGTTCCTGAACTGTACACTCACAGCTGCACTAGTGGGCGACCGCTTCCGTTTGTGACCATTCACCATATTCTTCTTGACTAGGCACCCGATGTCCTCATCATCGCTCGTCGCTCCTGCTGCAAGCCGCACACGCCACCTCAGCTCACGAGCCATCGCTGGTGCGTCCTTCACGCGATCACTTGGGACGTTTTCCTTGGCTTCCCGTTTGGCTACCTCCGTCCCGCGTTCCATGGCTTGTGACTCCGACACGAGAAAATGGGCAAGAGCTTCAAGAGATTCCAGAACACGAGGAGGAAACTCTTCTTTCGATTTCAGGTCTCGCAAATATTTGTCGCCTACATACCAGCAGAGCCTAAACAATCGATGCTCAGAAAGCTTAACAGAAATGAAGAAAAATCTCACTTGACAAACAACGGAAACCTGAATTTTTTGGGCACATGCGTTGCTTTCTCAATGTCAATCACTTTCAGCTCTGTATCATGAGGGCCAATGTCAGTCTATGGTATGAAAAAGAGTAGCAAGAAGCCAACTCACGCGTTGCAATGTTGTAAGAGTGTAGGAAATTTCCGCCGAAGACTAGAGAATCTACTGGGGTGTGCTAAAGGAACAGCTGATCTTTCATAATCTTGGAGACGATAGCGGCGGCGGCGCTCACCACAGCATGTATCCACCCTGTTGGTATTATCATCGTGTTGCCTGCGTGAAGAGTGACCTTCACCACCTCGTCCACCATGTCACCTAGCCAGACATTGCTTTGCATCTCAGTCCCAGACCATCGTTCGTACGCTTGTAAATTGGCTGGCGTGGGACGTATGAAGTAGAATACCTGGGGTAAAAGCCCAACCTGTCAGAAGGACGGAGCATATAGTTCAGAGACCGACCTTGCATCCACGAAGTATATGATAATACACTGACGAGCCAGCAAAATCTACGTGCCAATCCTACGGCCGATTTTTGGAGCACCGTCACAACAAAAAATAATGCTCACTCACTGTCCACGCGGAAGCGACGCCCATGAGACAATACAGCTGCACCTTGGGGTATGCATGCCCCTTCCCTTTACGTGTACTTGGCCAGAACTTTTCAACCCAGTCCAATTCTCTCACAAGTCTTGGGGGTAACACTTGGTCTGCAAGTTTTGTCCCTGAAATTTCCAACGATATCACGTTACGGATCTTGTCTCGTTTGGAAGGTTCTGTATTATAGTACTCAGCCCAACGGCCTAACGTCCATCCAGGCGAGTTTGACTGTGAGGCAACATCTAAGCCACACATCAGCCACACATACACTCCGTGGACCAACACACTCACCAATGACTTCCACAGGTGTTTCGTGGCCAACTTCATCCGCGACGTCTTGAACCGAGAATTCGGGTGGAGGCATCTTCATTCTCAGTCCCTCCGGATTCTCCACTACAATTGGTTCATGCATCGCAGCTTCGTCGTTCTCCAACCATTCCAGGCCCACGTCGGCACCCTTCATTCTCCTGAAATTGTCGTCCTTGATTGGCTTGCTCTGGATGACTCGTAACCATCTACTCGGGTCGGATTCGACTCCTGCGTTGAGGTTCGCGTAGTCCAATTGTGTACGCTTCCGTGAGGACTTGCGTGCAGGAACCTTGAGCGTCATCACACGCGACGGCTTCTCTGCCATGCATGGCCCGCAGAACCTGTTTCATGGCATCCAGTATTAGATAAATCATACACAGTTGATTCATGTCTAGTGTGCACCATTTGTTAATCAACTCGAGGTCACTTCCGTTCTCTACGCATGCCCAATGGAACCAAATCTTGCAGGCATCACAGCGTATCCAGCTACTCTTTTCGCCCTGTACGCCTTCTCTGCATGATGGGCACACATCTTCATCTGGCTTAGTTGGTGTCGATTCCGCCTGCGTGGGCTCTGGTTCGTCCTCCATCGGTGTCAACGATGAACGTGATGAGCTTGGCGAGCGTTCTGGTGACTTTTGAGTTGCAGAACGTGTAATGCGACGTCGACTCCGAGCCATCCGTTGCTTATAATGTCAGAAAGTGTTTGCCAAAAAACTGAGCGGACGTCGATCGCAAGCCCCAACCCGAATGCTTGAATTTCAGGAGAAGTGATTATCTAATATTTCCTGCTTAGGCTTGCTACCAAAAATAACATTCAGACAGAGCTGATTAGCTAATTACCTTTTCTTGTTCACAGCACGTGGTAAAGTAGTTCGTTGCAGACTCTCGATATCATTCACACAAGAGACTGACGGGTCTCTTTGCCCTTTAATATTCAGCTATCATCTTAATTGCGTATGCTGCTTTCACATTTGTGCTCAAATACGTGTTTTCCCAACTGATATATTTAGTACAATTCCATCGTAGTTCTATTGACCGGCGCAGTAAGGTACAAACCACTCTATAAACAAGCCATCTTTCTTCCCTCATCGAGTTACTTCTCGCTAAGCTCAGCCACACCAGGCAGGATCTTCATGTTAATCAGCTAACTTGGTTCAGGGTGACGAGACTTTATGATTCTCACCTTGCCTTCCAACAGCTCCAAGCTAGCACCTCCGCCTGTGCTGACGTGATTTATCTTGTCCTCAGCGTTGTAGAGCGCTGCAACCGTTGCAGTATCACCACCACCGATGATGACAGTCGCGCCCTTCTGCGCAGCCTCGACGTTTGCATCGAGGAGAGCTTTCGAGCCCTCTGCAAAAGCAGGGAACTCAAACACACCAGGAGGACTATGGACATTAAGATAAAATATTGTTTCGTGAGTGTTTACACGTACCCGTTCCATAGGATGGTCTTGGCCTCGAGTACTGTCTGGCGATACAGCTCGCGGCTCTTCGGGCCAGCATCAAGGCCCATCCACCCACTAGGAATGCCTTCAGCAATAGTCGCAGTCCCGGTCTACGAGAACAGTCAACGCAAACAGCAGATCCGAGGCGAAATACACACATTCGCATTTTTATCGAACTTGTCAGCAGTGATGTAGTCGACGGGGAAAACCAGTTTCACATTGTTCTTCTTTGCCTTTTCGACAAGGGCTCTAACCTTTTCAGAACCGGCTTGGTCGAAAAGGGAGTCTCCAATCTTGGATAATGACGTGAGTGATCACACATTATCAAAATTTATCCGTATAACTCACGGACACCTCGTCCAATGTCTTTGCGAACGTGAAAGCCATGCCACCGCAGATAATAAGAGAGTTAACCTATTAAAGCAAGCGCAGAAAGCCCAAGCGATGAACGTCCGATTTGCGGCCGAGTAAAAAATCACACCACTCACCTTATCTAACATATTTTCAATCAGCTGAATCTTGTCGGAGACCTTAGCACCTCCAAGGATAGCGAGGAAAGGCCGGTCAGGATTCTCAAGAGCTTTTGCGAAGTACTCGAGCTCCTTCTTGACAAGGAAACCTGCGGCTCGTTGTGGCAATTTAACGCCGACCATACTCGAGTGAGCACGGTGAGCTGTGCCAAAGGCATCGTTGACGTAGACATCGCCTAGTCTTGTAAGGCCCTCCCTGAACTCTGCAACCTTGGCAGGGTCAGCCTTGATTTTCGTACCATCTTTGTTCTTGACAGAACCCTCCTCCTCAATATGGAAGCGGAGATTTTCGAGAAGGATGACAGAGCCAGATTCAGCAGCATTCACGGCCTTCTCAACCTCAGGGCCCACGCAGTCGGAAAGGAAGATTACGGGCTTTCCAAGATGCTTCTTGAGCTCGCCAGCGACTGGTTTGAGGGAATACTTCTCAACAACTTTGCCATCGGGGCGGCCGAGATGGGACATGAGGACAACGGTCTTCGCGCCTAGACAGATAGAAAGATTTGCTTTATGACAGCACTTCACATGCATACATAGTACTGACCATTGTCGAGAGCATATTTAATAGTGGGCAACGCTGCCACAATACGCTACAGCCCTTTTAGCAAGGGTATATGTGTAGTGGGAAGTGCTCACAGCAGGGTTAGTGATTTTGCCATCCTGCATGGGAACATTGAAGTCAACGCGGATGAGGACACGCTTGCCCTTGAGGTCGAGATCTGTGATAGAGAGCTTGTTCGAGAGAGACATGGTCGTCGTTAACTTTAGGATCAGTGGGGCGATGATGCGTTAGTGATTTAAATGTTTATGGTATCATTTATCTTATCAAGACATATAAGGCTCTGATTTCCCACATCATCGCTGGACTGACAGGACTGTCCGTGGACTTCTCTGGGTCAAATTCTCTCCGCGGCAGTACTATTACAGATTTCCCTCGGTCGCGTCTACTGTCGACCACAATGGCTGAGTCCTCCACAAACTCCCTTGGCCTTGATTTCAACAATCTTTCCATCAAAGAGACAGCAGAACATCCTCAGACCGATGCAGACGAATCACAGGCGCTAGAAAGTCAGCCAGCAGATGTGGAATCAAGGGATGTGAAGGAGAAGAAGAAGCCTTATGTGAACCCTGAGCGCGTCAACACGGGCGGAGCGCAGAGGGTATGCAATACCAAGATAGTATGATATGTCCTGCTAACCGGTTCATAGGAGAAACTCAGTGAAGAAGCGCTTGCTGAACGGATGCAGCGTATCAAGGAGCAGAATGAGAAGATCAAACAACGCAGAATTGTAAGTGGCACGTATATTCGCCACATAAATCAACCAACATTGCATGATTAGGACGTGCAAGCGGACGAAGACGCGTTCAAGAAGACTCAGGAAACCGACCGTGTGCGTCAAGCCTATCAGCGCAAAGTGCAGGATGGCGTTGACCGCACCCGCGAGCAGAATGCTCGGAGAAAATTGGACAAGATTCAGAATCGTGAATGGGACTCTGGGAAGCCCCCGGGTGATGGGAAAAAGGCGAGGCACCCTACTCCAGCTGATGGATCTGCAACAGTTCCAAATTCCTCGCCGTCTGTGCATAGGGGAGGGAGAGGTCGAGGAAGTGGCAGAGGAGGACCATCGAGAGGTCGCGGGCGCGGGCGCGGAGGACCATCTGTAGCTGGATTTGCTAGCCCGGCAAATGGCACTCAAGTTGCCGATACCTCTTCGTCCACCAACGAGGCTACCCCCGTCGCATCTGAGGAACCTGAGGCAGTTGGAATTGCTTCATGATCCAGGGCTATATTCTGTTTTGTATGGATACCATTTGATTTGGCTTATGGCTCAGATAACGATGACCTGTACGACTCGTACTTTTTGAAACCAGGGGCGTTGTTGACTTATTGTAACTCATGACCTATCCTCACCTGCATTTTTCTTAGCTGCCTTGTTAGCATTTACAATATGATGCTGTGTATAACATTTCCCTGACAATATCTCTCTGGACTTAATTTATGTCATGTCGTCATGTGAACGGTCGATGGTGGTTTGGTACCAGGTCATGGCGTTTCCCCTTCCTCGTCCGTCAGCTTGGGACAAGGTAAGCACCCGTATACAATACTGCAGGTTGCTCAGCATGGTGTAGTTTACAGGTCAATTCTTCAACTCGCAAAACAAACAGTTCGATACTTATTCTACGTTAACCCACTCTCGACTTGGAAAATAAGAACTGTTTCTGCGACCACCTCATTTAGCCATTTTGTTCATTCCAGAAAGATGCTTGTCTCGTTTACGCTACTGTTTGACTACTCGACGAGCTCAAGACCAATCCCCAGCATTAGCGTTGTGTGTATCCCTGTTCGCATTTCTTGTCCTTTATCATCCATACCTTTTCCTCGTCTGCAAGAACATTCAAGGAGCCCTGTTTAAATTCTTAAGTTATATGGTCATGCCACCTTGTTCGCGAGCGGGAGACGTTTACATAAGGTAGCATAGAAGATAACTGCAGAACGATAACAGCGAATCGCGACAATGTAATCCAGAACGCCGTACATGGGTTCAATAACCCCCTCCATCATCAGCAGCTCTGTGCGATGCCATTTGTCGTCTCTGAGCATCTTCCAACTTCGGGCAATTCGATATCCCATGTCCAAGGCCTGATGCTGTAATCAACAAGCAATTCCTGCTAATTAAATATCTTGCATACCTCCACATACGGGACAACCTTTGAGCGAGCCACCCTGTGCTGCTCGAGGATCATCGATGGTCTGCAGGAAGGGCGGAACCCTGTCACATGTCAGTAAGACACATTGCAACAAGACAAGAAACATACTTCTGTCCAGCCTCCATCAACAAATATTTCAGATCTAGAAGTGTCTGCTCTGGTGTTGTCATATTCACAAACGTCGTAGCTATGCCAGTCTTTCCGCTACGTCCCGTACGGCCAATTTGATGCACATAGTCCTCGATCTCCTTGGGCATGCTGAAGATGATGACGTGTTGGATATCGTTGAAGTCGAGGCCCTTAGAAGCAACGCCCGAAGCCACCATAACATCTTTGGCGCCGGACTTAAACGATTTAATGGCGTATTGTCGTTCTTCCTGGGCTAAAGACAAAAGTAAGGACATCCATAATTGGCAATGGGGAAAAATGATTACTCTTTGAACCGTGAATTGCCACAGCCTCGACACCTTTCAGCAGGAGGTATTCTTGTATATCTGGTAAAAGATGAGAAGTTCGACGTTTGAAGAAGAAGATAATAGCCCACCATCAACTTCATTTTTGTTCTCACTGAAGATAATAACCGGAGGAGCAGTTTTCTGAAGGCACTCCAGCAAGTAAACCATCTTCGCCTCCTGCTTAACATACTCCACCACCTGAAGAACGTCCAAATTCGCGGCGCCAGCACGGCCGACATTCACAAGAACAGGTTTGATCAAAGACTGCTGTGCGAAGTCTTGAATCTTTCGGGGCATTGTCGCAGAGAAAAGTAAGGTTTGCCGTTGTCGCTATCAAGTACCATGAATAAATCACAGCCAATTAACAATCACCAATGCATACCTTGAAAAAGCTCATAATGTTGCGTACGTCGTCCTCAAAGCCCAAATCAATCATCCGATCAGCCTCATCCATGCACAAAAACTTGCTGTTGTTTGAATGTAAATTTTCGCTTCTCCAGCATATCAATCAGACGGCCAGGAGTCGCTACCACAATGTGCAAACCCTTGTTGAGCACGTGACTCTGTTCGCCCATTGATATACCGCCAATACAGAGGAGGGTATTGAGCTGTGGATACTTTCCGTCCCTCGCAAGCGCGCCTGTCCAGGCAAGCACATTTTCATATGTCTGTGTAGCCAGCTCACGTGAGGGACAGAGAACAACACCTACTGGGCCTTCTCCACGAATAAACGGGAGCTTCGTCTCTTCTTCCAGTGCGAGCATGATCAAGGGAAGGCAAAAGGCGAGCGTTTTGCCCGAACCAGTGAAAGCAATGCCAATCATATCTCGGCCAGCAAATCTACGAGTTTGGTCAGAGGAATTGAATGGAATAGTGCGGGAGGTCATACGCAGTGGGTATCCCTTGTAATTGGATAGGTGTTGGCGTAGTGATTTTCTTGGACTTTAGAAATTGCAGCATCAATTCTGGGATCTTCATGTCCTACAAAACAGTTGATTCAGGGCTGAATGAGACGTCCATTATATAGATACCGAAAAGTGCTCGATAGGAGGAGGTATGTCTTCTCCATCCACAATGATGTGGTATTTCTCTCGCAGTCGTCGATGTTGCTCATCTGTGCGCTCTCGAATATATTTCGGCGGCCGCCACCTGTAGCATAAGTCAGAACACGGTCAACCTCCTCTTTATAGCGTGAAGCTCACGATGTTGTAAGGGAGTCTGTGTACGATATACCTTTCGCAAGCTCTAGATCAGATGCGAGTTTCCTGCGACTTGCTATGGCAGCAAGTATCTCTGCATCTGCCTCTTCTTCTTTTTCTACATCAGTCTTCTTTGCATCTATGATGATATTAGTATATATCTAGCTCGCAACTCAGCAAGACACACTCTCTGCAGCTTTGCGCTCGTGCACTTCCTGTGCTTCCATGAGTAACGGCCTCTCCTTCCGTGTCTTCTCGCGTTGGCGTTCCTCTTCCCTCTCTGCATCTTCGCGCTCCAATAGTTCTTCTAGCTGCTTCTTTGCCTTCGTCCTGTCAGAAACGGTGTTTAATGAAGAAAGCTTCGCCAGCTTGGCTTCTCGCCGTTGAGCGACAGGAACGTAGGGCACATAGTCATCGTCGTCACCGAATTTGTACGTCGGTGATGGAGAGCGTGAAATGCGACGTCGTTTGGGTGCTGAATCCATGTCAGCCGTGATAATCAGTGAGTTAAGTGATAGTTAATGAGTTAACAGGTGTTTTAAAAGCACGTGACTTGCACCCCCAGGAGGCAGAAACTTCAAACTAATCATAGTGACTTGCTGATTCACACATCGCATGTAGAACATACACATTTAGTGTAGAATAGCTAGGTATCTATTTGATTTCATCTAAAATACATCAGGATTATGCTCTTTTTTCAATCAATTGCTGTCTCTGACTCCCTGGCTCACACTTGCAATGCGCCGTGTCGACAAGTCGACACTAGAAGTGATTGCCCGATTATATATTCCCAAAGTATTCCCTCTTCGTCGTCGATGCTGGTACTACATCGGGTGGCGAAACGGTGGACCCTGGTTTGGGCCGGTGCGTGTCAACGGCACCAATAGGGAGAGTGTACCTATGGTTTGTAAGCTCAGAGAAAGCACAGTGGTGGAAATGTGAAGGGAAAATTAAAGGAAAAGCTCACCGTTCCTCGTCACAACCATAAGCCTTCGGAGTGAGCTTTATGACAGTATGTAACGGTACATTGATGTAAGGCAGATCAGCTTGTGGGAGATCGTGAAAGTAAGCGTAGAGGCAACGGAGGATTGCCTGCCATGATGGTCAGCATGGATTCGAGGGCACAACAGAATTAGCGCGTGGATCTGAATAAAGAAAGAATATTCTAGAGCGCTGGAATCTACACGTACTTGATGTCCAAAGATCAATATATTTTCCTGCCGCTCTAGTTCTATGATCACAGGCTCGAGGCGTACGACAACATCTCGGTAGGACTCGCCGCCTCGGTAACGATAGTTGAATTTGTCTTCGTCACGGTTGGCAAAATCTTCGGGGTAGGCTTGCTGAAGTGCGAGAAGAAAATTGTACCAAGAATGTCAAGTAAGAAGCATTGACAAGAAGCAGTATGCACCTCAATCTCCTCGTAGGTCATACCGTCGCAGACGCCAGCGTCGAGTTCATCGAGAGATTTCCAAGTAAGCTTGGGGTAGGGAAGTTCTGCAGCGGTTTGGATCGTGCGTTGAAGGGTCGAAGTCCAGACCTGTACATTTGAGATGAGGTTCTGTACCATGACTAGAAGTAGATGGGTACAATAAGTGGTGCATCCCCGATGTTGTTTCGTACAAGCTCAGGGAGCGCGTGAGCGTATGCAAGGCCGCGTTCTGAAAGTAGTGAGTCCCCACCAATACGGCCTTCCACATTAAACTGGCTCTCGCCGTGCTACAACAAAACTTGAGTCCAAGTTTCGGAATTTTCAAAAAAGACGCACTCTGGAAAGAAATATGTTGCGTGGCTTCACATGCAAATTCATTAAATAGAAGGCAATGCGGCTTTGCAAGTAACCATTGATTCTGCTGAGCGTGACTTCATTGCCAACATCTGTGATCCGCAGATAACTGAGGTGGGGTTCAGTGATGGTCTCGTAGACAGCCTCATACTCCTTGATGCGACGGAGGAAGTCGCGTTCAGCCTCTTCACGAGGAAGGTCCTTATAGTCCGGGTCGCCGGAGGAGACCTTGAGGGCAACGTTGGCAGCAATGACGGCAGGGTCGTTACATATGGACTCGAGGAATATGACGGACATGCCCTTTTCTTTGGCAACGCGGGCAGAGATTTTGGCACTGAGTGAGATGGAATTAGCTCTCACTGCTAGATGACCATATTGAATGACGGGCGTACCGTCTCATACGGGTGCTGTTGGTTGCATCTGAGGAGTGTGAATGGCATGACCAGAGTAGAGAGGGAAAATGTACCGTGTATGGCAACGTTGCCACCCCTTTTCAGCCATCGAATGAGCATCTCGAGGCTGTCTTCGGCGAGTTGCTCGCGAAGCTTAGTGGCTTCTACGTTGTTGTGGCTGAAGTAGCTGGAAGTGTGATCTTCGAGGATGCCACTTCTACAAGAGGTGAAGTATATAGAAGGTACGAAGAAACACAACGTACTGTTGGGCTTTTCGGTGCGCGCGTGAGCGGCGAAGCTGACCAACATTAAAGACCTAAACGATGGTAAGTATCGGACTGGCCCGAGGACTAGGGCAGCAGACCTGTACGTCGTACTCTAGCCACTGAGGAGGGTAAGTAAGATCGGATGGCAGGGAGAAAGGCAGACCTTGAGATAACGCATGAGCTTGTTGCTGAGGTAGGATTTGCCACGGGCGGGCAATCCCACCATCGCAAGGACGATCTTTGCTTCGGAGTAGTCTGGTTTGGCAACTTGCATGATGTAATGATAAATGAGTGAAGAACAAGAAGGGTAAGGTGAGACGAACCTTTGTTTCCGATACCAACGACGGAGCGTGGGGGAGTCGGGGCCTGAGAGCCTTTCCGACTGGAGGCGGTGGACTCGTCGAACTGCTTTAGCCTGTGCAGGATGTCCAATCGTTAATTTATAATTTAAAGATGAGAGCAAAATAACTGATAGAGAGAGATTCGAGAACTAACATTGGCCCACCAGCACGGAATATGGCAGGCGGACGGCCGCGAACGACATTGTCTGGGACGGCATCTGTATCGTCTGCCATGTCTTCGATGGCACCGAGGGCTGCAGTGAGCTCTGAGGAGAGAATAGGAAAATGGACTCTGTTGTGATCTTCGTTTGAATGATTCATGATGGTTGCTGGAAAGTAAGCTTGAGTGAGACCTTGGTGAGACCCTTGACTTAGTGATTCCTGACGATGATATGATCTCAAGCACGTGCTCCACGTCGACCGTCTACGTCGATCGACCATGCAAGCAAAAGGTTTTCATTCAACGCTCTCAACTAATATTCCTCTTCATGCACGGCATAAATATGCAGTGTGCAACTTGTTCGTCCTCCACGAACTTCCAGCCGATATTATCGTTGACTCATTTGAGCTCAACGGCCATGGACTCTGCTTCCAGTTTGTGGGGAATACGAATCTGGAGCTACCCACGTCCGGGGTAGCGAATGAATCAGGTTGGCTGCTGGTCGCTGTTAAGCCGGAGACAGACTTGGTCGTAGTGGACGTGCCTCTCCATGTTAGGTACGGTGTGCCGCACGAGGGTCATAACCCTCGTCACATCATCCAGCTACCCTCCCCCAATTTGTTTCTGGGCTTGTCCTTCCTCATGTGCGCTTCAAGCTCTCTCCTGTCGCTTGTATCTTAATTATTTCTTTTTAAAAGACCAATCACTCCCACAGCACACTCCCATCCAACTCTCCCAAATTTCACTTGTTCAATTCATCTGCTCAGTTCGAAATCCTTCAACACACAACTTCATCACCCCTCTCATTTGACATTCCTGTCGGCAACATTAATCACACCCTCTATATCGAGATATGTACCGTGACTGTGACCCTCCTTGCCTTCGTCTACATTGTCCAGCACTGTTGGACAATCTCCAAAAACCCTCTATTCTGCGCACCCCAAGATGCAGTAGCTCCTTTTAGCACAGAGTATAGAGAAAGGCAAGCAAAATATCAGTCCCATATCCATAACATCCAATGAAACACGTGAATGCGACCGGCAATTGCTCCCCTACACGATCACACACCGTCGTTGCTTCACCATCTTCCCCCAGCGTCCCTTCATGCTCTCTCGCAATGCAAGGTTGAACACATCTTGTACACCGCTTCCCGTCTTTGCTGAGCACTCAACATACTTGGCACCGATTTCCCGTGCCACCGTCCCACCTTGCTCAGGTGTCACTGGCACCTGACCCTGTGCGCTAAGCATTCGGCGTGTTTGTTCGTCCCGCCGCAGGTCAGTCTTGGTTCCAACGAGGATAAGAGGGGTTCCTTCGCAAAAATGGGCAACTTCAGGGTACCACTGGGATTTTAGTCAACACAACTGGGCTTGACACGATGTCAGGAACGTACCTTATCTTGCACGTTTCCCAGGGAGACGGGAAAATCGATAGAGAACACGATTAGGATGACATCAGATTCTGGATAGGATAATGGTCGTAGTCGGTCGTATTCTTCCTGTCCCGCGGTGTCCCAAAGCGCCAGCTCTACTAGTTTGCCGTCGAACTGGATTTGCGTGACGTAGTTCTCGAACACAGTGGGTATGTAAGACTGCAGTCATACGTGAATTGGAGTTCGGAAATGTGAATGAGTACATATGCATGAGTGACATGCGTAACTCATGCGTACCTCGGGGAATCTATTCTCTGCATATACGATGAGGAGACAAGTCTTCCCGCATCCGCCTTGAGTGTAGTGGGTTGAGCGCGGGCACGGATACTGAAGAGACAAGGGCAAGGGTCCGCGCACCATCTCCAACCACTACCAGCTTCTTCTTCATGTCAGGTCTTCGAGAGTCCATTGGCAGCGGTTAGAATTATGGTTGTGTGAGCAATGTATGAAGAGATGAGTGATGGGATATAGACAGCGAGCTGAAACAGATATAGTAAGTCTTCAAGCTTCAAGCTTCAGAAGTCTGCAACTCGTTGCTCGTTCAAAGCGGACAATTCCAAACGCGTTGAAAGCACTGGTCACGTGGTGACGACGTACATACACAGCCGGTTGCAAGGACTCCGGGCATGGCATCTGTTTTCTGGCCATGCGATGTCGCAAGGAGCGGGTTCTACTATGGGTGGGATCATCCTGCATTGTGTGTAGCAGGTGTGCTAGAGGTCGAGGAGGTACGTCGGATGGTCACAATATTTACCATTTGTCGTGATTAATGGACCACGTACAGGACTCACAAGCAGACGCTCTACTTCAGCGTGTCGCTCGTTCCACGGAAGCACAAGTCCTGATTAAGATTTGTGGTACTCCACGCATTCTCGGACGTTGTGTATTCAGTTCATTCGCGAGGTCATCATACCCCCAACCAGATATCGAAATATTCTGCGGTCCCTCACGGTCTGATACTCCTCGCATGTCCGATATGCAACTGACTTTGATCTTAGCGCATGCTCTGCTGCGTACATATACTACCATCGTCATGATGAAAATTCTATGCGGTTTTATGCCTTGGGTTCTAATGGAACACGCTTTTTCGATCTTCAGGATGAGGTCTTGCGCTTGAGCTTGAAGCACGATTTTTCGCATACCGCGTCGTCGCGAAGCGTGTCGAATACAGGGCAGATCCTTGTCAATCAAGTATGTTTTCCATAAGTTACCCGTGTCATTTTCTGGAGCTTGACTACCGTAGTGGAACTCTGCAAAATCTCTTGAACAGTTCATAGAGCACGAGCAGCGTGCCCAGACTACCGTCCAAGAGTCCAACGCACGCTTTAAAGAGACCTCAAAGTTTACGGCTATCAATAAGAAATTCCAATGTACAATTGACGGAATCGAGAGTTCGACGAATCTTTTATGGCGCGTCGTATCCTTTGTCTTCGTTTATTCGAGAGAATTTAGCATCGTAGGTAGGCATTATGTTATGTACCGGGATCTGATATCCAGCTTGCACCCAGTCCAACAGATTGAATCTAGAGTGAGGAAGTTGCGTCGCTTGCTCCGTGGCGTGCAGCCTGTTCCAAACGGGGACGTGAGGCTCAGGTCTTCTCAGTATATCGAGTGTGGCTCTTTCTTTTATCTTTTTGTGTGGTGCACTCAAATTTTCAAAGGTTTTACAACACCCTCTGGATCATTTTAAATGATCTCATCATTGGGATTGCGCTTCGTCAATTTTTACGGCAGGACCGTCAGGCTTTTCTGCACCTTTTCAAGCTCGCCTTTGAGGTCTGAATTGTTGAGCATTGCACCATACTCTTCTGACGTAAATGCCCAGGACAAGGCTGTGCATAAAGTACGACAAATTCTTCTGTGGCTCGACAGCTGGCCTGCAGGCCTTAAGCTCAATACCGAACTCAGCCGATTCTACTCGCACAGCTTTATGGGACTGATTGCGCTTTGGAACAGTGCGTGTTGACACCCGACCTTGCGCGATACTCTGCACAAACCTCATTGATGTACAGGAGGCTTCCGAAGCGTCATACCACTCATTCCTATGTTATTGAGTACGCTTGAACTTGGAAGTGGGTTTGGGGTGACCATGGCGCTTGCCATGATGTGTGATCTTGTCTGCGTCTTTATGGCGCATGTACAACTATGCTATTTGGTCTCGGTGACTGTGTATGGTCATTTGTTACGCTTGGCGGGATCGCTCTGGAATCTTTTTCGAGGTGAGGCCTTCCGCGATTCTATAATGAGAGTTAGTAATAACACGATTCAAGGACGACGATATAACGTGCTAAGGAATCGGACGGATCCTTGGGACTACGATGTCGACCAGCTACTTTTGGGGACTATTCTCTTCACACTGGTTGCTTATCTCTTTCCCACCGCCCTGGTGTACTACATCTTATTCGCTACAGTGAGTCTCAGCATTGATATTGGTGGCGTATGTTACCTGACTCCGGTACAACAAGATGCGCGTCTTGACTATTCTAGTGTATGCGAGTTTGGAGACAACGCTTGCGTTCATGAATTATTTCCCACTCTTTGCATTAATGCTGAGAATCAAAGATCCGCAGCGATCACCTGGTTAGTGACATGGGACCAGTCGGTGTATGCGCTGAAAAAAATACCCTAGGTGGCATATATATGAGAGTGGAACCAACCAAGGGGGGAAATGGCGTAGATGTTTCTGTCGAGGTGGGTCATAGTATTTACTCGTGATTGCGATGCTTAGTAAATTTGTTTCACAGAGCCATCCATTGTCTCTTGGGGTCACTTTCAGCCAGTATGGTGCGTCTCCCCAATGCAGTGACAAAATTACATCATAATTCCGAAGACAGTCGAACTATGGGAGCAATTGGCAAAGCATTATCACCCATTTCGTCTCGTGTGGTATGTTATGTCGGGGCGAGTTCTTGATACCATCCCAAGAACATATATCCATAGCACTACCTGATAAACACTGGATATTGGTTCCAATGAAAATCATTGAAATAAGTGGTGGTGCTGAAATTTTCTCTGGAACTTCTACTGAGATTACATGTAGTTAATTTTATCGGATTGCTAATAGCTGATCTTCAGCTTTGGATTCAATTCAGCACTAGCCATTCAGCACATTTTCTAATGAATTGCTTGAAGAGCATAGGATAGACTTAGAACAACATGGGGAGCTTAAAGGAGTCACTTGGAAGCAGTGCAACCTCAAGCTCGTGGGGACAGGTCTTTGGGCTTGGACTTCAAAAAAGGAAGGTTGTGAGCACCAGTTTGCAAAGCAACAATATGGTCAAATGAAACTCTAATTACTGCTGAATGCTGTAGAGACTCATGCCTCTACAGTAGGTAATACCATGGTGTGACAATCATCATGATATCAGCACTAGGCATGTATGAGCATTGGTGCTATCTATTCCCTTGTAAAGGAAAAGGAGTTAAACACTAAATACTAATTTCCTTATCCATTGACTCATCCATCATAGCACACTCCTTAGGAATTAGGTGCACTCATCTCTTGCAGCGCACTATTGCATATCTGGTCCAATGCTTAGGTATTCTGTCCTCCCATGTTGTTAAGACCATACTCAAGAGTCATTGGATCCGAAGGGCTTCGGCCTCAGCTCGTGCGCTGTGCCCCTTTCCTGAGTCTTGTCCCTTATTTCAGAGTACTAAGATATTGCGTCTAGCAGGACGGATAAGTATCGTATCAGATCCATTAAGGCTTCCAGATATTGGATGAGTAGAGTAATGGCTAATCCGGACCGGGTCCGAACTAGAAACTGATGGATGAGGACTGTCCGAAGACAAAGGTGAAGATATAGACTATAGGAGTCAATCCTAAGTCTCGGAGTAGACATGAGTAGTGTACTCAAGTCCGGACAGATAACAGAGATCGAACGGAAGGACTTAGAGTCCAGACAGAATGAGTGCAATCTAAGATGATATTCGAACTCAAGTACTACAGCGCATACACAAGGGTTTATATACTACGGATAACTAACAGAATGATCAATAAGCAAAGGTGCGAGGCTATGTACGAAGTATAAGCAAAGTATATTGGTAAGTTGGATGGATCATGAATTATGAATCAGAAATGAAGTATAAGTTAAATGGATCAGTAAGCATAGCGGAAGTAAGGATAACTGGATTACTGGAGTCTAGGAATACTGAAAGGAGATGAATGATAGTTAGAGTTATATGAACAGGAAATGAAATAAGAATTGGATCGGATCTGTGTACCAGACAATGGATATATCCAATGGATCTGTACCCGGATATATGGTATATGACACATGTCCTATCTATGTCCACCTACCTCCACTGGTGCATTATTAGTCCATCATTGTTGCTACTGTTAAGGCTGTGCTCAAGGGGGACTGATTACGAAGGGCTTGGCATCAGCTCATGGACTGTGCCCCTTACCTGAGTGTGTGCCCTTCATTTCAGATGAAGTCCAGAGGACTTCCAGAGGTAGGCTACTCTGGTGGAGTGCTGGAGGACATCAGGAGGAGCACAAGAAACCTCCAGAGGAATACAGGAAACTCCAGAGGAGTTTTCATCTGCTGGGTTGGAAGTAGAGATTACCCAAGACAAAGTCTCTAGGTGAAACAAATGGAGGAGAAGCTGCAGGGCACAAAGTCCAAAGGAGGATAGGACAGAAGGAGAGGTCCAGAGGGGAGGTCCAGAGGTGCTCGGATCTCAACAAAGGGAGAAGTGGAAGCTACATATTGTCTAAAGACATCATCTCACTACCAAAAGGCTGGTATGTCTACAATTAATGCATTGTGTCCATCACCTATTTGTATACAAAGGAATAAAATATTGTCCCTCTAAGAACCCCCCAATCTCAACCTAAGACTTCCATCCCTGTGAATGAGACTACCACAACACAATAACTATCACCACCCATTCTACTTTCACTATGACAAAAGCCACTACCACTCCAACCCAGCACATGAACAGACTCTCATGAAAATAAATGCACCAGGCAACCATTCCATCCATCAGACATGTCCAAGTCAGAAGAAGAAGGGCCAAGCTCCAACAAGAAGCCCACCATGGAGAATAACACTCTGCAACCCATCATCCAACTACCCCCCAGGTCACCTGTGGCACTACCTCCAGACTGGAGCCACAAGCACCAACAACAATATAAGTCAGTACCACCTTAAAACATGTACAACATCATTCTAATGCTGTCAATACAGTCAGTGGAGTGCTCGGTCTGGACAACCATCAGATAACTGACCTGAAAATGGTAAGATCTTAGCTAGCTTTGTCTGATCTAAAATCTGCACAATACCTATCAGAATTGTATCCTGTATGAGAAAGCTTTGAATACCCAGACTCAGTTGGATGGAACCTGCCAAAAGCACAATTATGACAATTTTGTTGCATTGCCCTGTCAGTTACCACTGAGATGGTGCATATTACAGCACCCACCTACCATGACTAAATTGTTGGGAGTGACCACTATCACCTAGTTGAGGAACCAATGGCAATGCACTACAATAATGTCCTGCCCTGGTCATGGCATGTAATCTCTGATTGTTTCTACTTTCTTCGAAATCACTGAACTTATGTCAGTATGAGACAAAGCTTTATAGAGCTGGACTTAGTTGGACCAACACTGCCTATGACCTAAGAGCGCCGAGCATCCATAATGCAGTACCAAACTGTGTCAGCGTGATTGCCTTCTGCAATTGGAGCTTATCATTGCACTGTTGGCAAAAACACCCTCAGCGCTGACTTTGGCATGTGGTTGCGATACCAGCTGATGATGCTTGAATCTGTTAAGTGTGCAATTCAGGCGATGAACGACAGTACATTACAATCCTGCTCAACTTCGGCGAGGCTCGATATATGTATGCAAAACGAGTTTGTCCTTTTATGCTCCCCAATATCTGAACTGATGCTAGCATCAGAAAAAGCTTTATATTGTTGGGCTCCGTTGGACCGATACTGCCTATAGCTCAAGGGTGCCAAGTGTCTGCAATGCAGTCCCAAGCAATGTCAGCATGATTGTCGTTGGCAACACGAGCTTGTCATTGTGCTGTCGACAAAAACTCCTTTGACACTGACTTTGGGTATGTGGTTGTGATGCTAGCTGGTAATGCTCGAATCTACTAAGTGCACAATTCAGGCAACGAGCGATAGTGCTGTCCAACTTCGATGACATATGCTAACCGCACACAAACTTGGTTGTTATTTTATGCTCCACATCCTCTCTCTAAGTGTTGGAGTCTTCCAAGGCCAGACTGGTTTGGATGACAGCTGCTTTTAGTCTTAAGGTGCAGATGCATGACAGTGTGGTAACATTTGTCAGCTTGTTGAGGAGGTACGGTCTTCACATGCAAGGTGAGTGAACTGCTCTGCTTTTTGCAGACTCTCCCTGAATAACTCCGCTGGACAGAATCTTTGAATGCTAGGTTGCACTGTGCCATAGGCACCCAGCAGTTGATAATGGTAATGTGGTTCCTTCCATCCACATGCAGTCACACTATAGTCATTCCTTGCAATGCTAGCTTGTTATTTTCATTCGACCAAGTGCAGACATAACGCTGGCTCCAGATCTTATCATGCAACACATTCTCTTTTATAGCAATATACTGCATAGAAGACAGATGTGGTGTGCTACAATGACCAGTTACTATTTCACAGCAGCGTGGTACTTTACAAAAGCTAAAGCAGGTTGTCATTAGGTTACATTTATATTAAATACGAACAGACATGTTTAAATAAAAAAACTATGGAGATACAGTAACCTGATTTGTGGCTTGTTTGAGGGCAAGGCATTTTTGTTGGATCTTGGATAAGGTGCTGTTGGCACTGATAGGTCTCTTCACAGCAGAGGAAGTGGGAAATACTTGGCTGAGTAAGTGGTGACATATCAGCATTAGTGACATGGTGAAGGGTGATAAAGCATACTGATTCCACCAGGTTAGCAGTTCATCAACTTCTTGGCATTCCTCAGGGTCTTCTAAGAGGTTGAGAAGGCTATGATAAAACATCTCAGAGTCCATGGTTGTGTCGGTCCATGAGAAAACTGAGGATGAGCTGAGAGCAAATTGCACCTTTAGTTGTACATCAAAACTATTCTGTAATAGAAGCGTGATGTTCAATGGACCTGAGTTGTGATATAAGCCACAGAAGTGATGGTAACAGAATTTATGCCATGGAGGCGAACATTTCCTGATCATGTGGCCTTTGGTTCCCTCTCAACCGAACTTGGGAACGTGAAAACATACTTGTAAGCCTAGTAGAATACAATATAGTGAATGGATAATGTGAAAATACGAGTGCACACTCACAAACACTAGTAAGTGGCTCCTGAGAAGACCACACCACAGGTCTTCAGGGTCATAAGTACGGTGGGCATACAAAAAATGGGTCATTGATCCCCACAGACTAGCGTTTTGCGGCTTCGGAGGTCCTCTTTTGTCCTATTTACAAAAAATGTGTTAGGACCGCAGACATGTCAAAAAATTGAATCATACTGAGGGTTATTCCAGTTCAATCCAGTGGGACAGAGTAGAGAACCCATAAGTTCGTGGTTAAAACTGCGGTCAATCTTGGAGTTTCGATGTAAAGGAGGTTGTATAGCTTCCCCTTTAGGGAAATCCAATCGAGTACCGCAGACTTCAGTGTTTTTGTGTCATCACCTCTGGCACCTGCAGCTCCCTTACCAATCTGTAGATCATAAGCATGAGCTCTAGCTATGCAGAAAAAGAGGCACCAGTTCTCCAATGTGGAGTATTTCCTCCTCAGATCCATCTTTCAGTCGTTCCAGAAGGCTGGGATATGAGTCTAAGAGTTGCTCAAAGATGTAATGTTCTCGGCACTCTCTGTCATGCACATCAGCAAACAAGTGAATACAAAGATGTATGTATTTACTCAGCAGAGAATTTCTCCAAAGGGGTATCCTCCAGTAGCTCCAGTCTTAAGATGCCATTGGTGAGTAAGGAAGGGTAGTTGCACAACACGAATACCATTCGACAAAAGTGGCGTCCATGAGAGACAAGCAGATCGGATGAGGAACTGAGAGACAGGATGAGTCTACAAAGGTTGTAGTCAATGTTAGCGACTGCTTACACCTTTTTTTGAGGCCCCATTTGGAGAGCTGACAAGTCGTGTTTGCTCGGGACACTGGAGGTAACGTCCTGAGTGGTCATGAAAGTTGGGGGAAAAGGGAAGGGTTGCCTGGGCTTCATAGCTTTTATCCACGACACGACACTACATAATATCCCATGAAAACTACCGGCCAGCACAGCAGCCACAGTACTGGCAGCCAAACCAGCTATGGTGAATGGTGCCAAAAAAGTAGCCATGGTGACTCCAGCTGCTCATAGGCTGACCTACTGGAATGTATCAACCCTGAGTTAAGTTAGTGAGTTTGATATTTGAAGGCTAGAAAAAGTGTGGCAAATCACCATCAGTATAAAGCTTCATTGACCTTGCATTATCTCGTTGCAGCTCACCACTCGATAAAACATCCGCCTAGCGCAATATGTCACAATGTTGGTGTGAGAACTTCAAAGTGCAAGGACGTAGCATCAACTTGAGCCTGCAGTAAACCAGACGCACCTGGCGGTGGAACGTGCTGATGCCTGTGCTTAGGATCAAGTTGGTGGGCGATGCTAATGGAAGTGACAAGGAACTCACCGGTATAAGGTCGGTCAATGCCATCAATCATTCTCAAAGCTGATTGTAGGCCAGTGAGCTGAACGTTAATGATGATGACTCCTCAGTGCGTAACGACGGGTCTCCACTTCTCCTGGTTATCAACCATAACAAAGGAGAGACAGACTCCACGACCAAGCTCAAAGAGAGATTACATATGGCAGAGAAGAACTGCTCGAGGATGGAAAGGCTATACCAAAAGTACAGACTTCGTTGGCTGGAGGAACAATATTGAGTAAGGGTGTTGGAAGAGTATGCACCACATGGAATTAGTACTTGCTCTCCCCACCAGATTGCATGGGACGCCCCCTCTCCTACTCAAAGTATGTTGGACATGCATGTTCTTAAAATCAACTGACTGGGCTGCTCAGGTGAATATAATCCTGAATTTGAGGACCAAGAGTAAATGCAAAAGGCACATCATAGCATTGTGTTGTCCTGAAACATTGTCATGACATCAACGAACAATTTGGACATGAAGTCATTGGTCTTTGCCCACTGCCAATATTTTTTTCCCTACAGATGTAGATGTTAAAATTCATATTTTCTGATCGTTAGAAAAACATTTTGCAAACTTGGCATCGTGATATCGAGAAAAGGCATGCTAACATGGCATGAAATCAATGGAATGCGAATGAAAATTAGTGCTCCTCCGCATTTTCATGGCTTTCGCCTCTCACTGTTTCGCCGCTCATGCTCCCACAGCTACCATTGAATGCTCCCAAGCCCAGGTAGTACATCCTACCCGGTGGCCATGCCCCATCTGCTGATGTTTGTTGAAGCGTGTTTGAATGCTCAGGCCCAGGTATGGCCAGAGATCATAGTGGTGGTGTGCCTTTGTGTTATACGCAGGCACAACAGGCCCACCATGACTAGATGAAGCAGCAAATGGCAAATAAGGTGTTCTGCATGTGGTCGTCTCATTGACAATAATACAATTACTCCTAGTAACACAAATCATTAGAAATGCAAAACAAAATGATCACAAAAAAGCTCAGACTCAGATAGATCTTGCATTTAGGGTGCTTTTTGTTGTTCCATTGGTGCCAGCACACTCAATGGGCTTGCCAAAGAATTGTTCAATGTCACGGATCATGTCTTCTCGTGAGGTTCCAGAATCAGCGACAGGCTGCACATCAATGTTGCCAAGAATTCCTTCATCGTCGACATCTTCTTGATTGATTGCAGTAGCTCTGTGTCGATGGACTAGCTTGGCAGATGCTGTCATGTGAGCGATGACATGTCGTGCATCGATGGCAGGTGAACTCACATTTTGGATTAGTACGTGCATTTTTGCGTGCACCATCACCAAATTCATCATCAAAAATGTCTTTAAATGTGCCCTTTTGCTGATGTTGAGTGTAGGTGCAGGAAGTGTTGATGGTGTTAGTATCTCGAGCAGATGACTTGGCATTTGTGACATATATTAATGACTGTTGAGTGCTGGTGGTGGGGAAGGTGGGTACATGGGTATGGGTGGGATGACACATTTCCTGCCAAGTGCTGATACTGAAACTTAGAGTGGTGGGATGGTCATTAGAGGCGGGGGTAGGGAGAGGATTGGATGGGCCCAGGAGGACTGGCCATGAGGCGAGCAGGCACTGGTGAAGGAATTGGCGCAGATGTCCTTGTCTTCAGCATAAATAATATAATTGGTCTTAGTTGTGCATAGCAGGTGAATGCTGATGCGCTTGGGCCTCAGGGGAACTTGGGAGATGCAGGTAGCAGAAATCTTCGTCGTCTGATGCGCCTGGGGTAGCAGGTATCTCACTGCTGGAGTTGCTGTCATTTGGATGTAGAGAGGAATGTAACTCGTCATTAAGCATGAGCAAGGCATCATTGACAGGGAATACAAAGGCAGAAAGAGTAGGTTTGATGGGTCAAAATTTGATTCCCAGCAGATACTTTTGAGGTAGGAAGAAGCAACCAGGCGGACTCCGGTTCTGTTCGTGGATGTTGCCAAATCAAGTGCAGGTGGTAACTGTGCTGGTCGCATATAGTGTGTACCAATGCATGAGTGGTCATAATCACATATTGCAGTAACATATCTCTGTATTATACGAGTGGACGGACGTGCATAATATCCCGTATGATATGGGCCAGTGGACCATGGGCCGAGGGTAGATATATCCTTGACTGTGACGGATGGGCCGGGAGTGTTATTATTCCCGATGGAGACGGGTGGGCCCAGGTGGGGAATATGTAAAGTAGATGGGTGGGCCAATGGACATGAATTTTCAATAGACGGATCGGCCAAGGTAGTTGGATATTATGTAGATGGGTGTACCAAGGTAGATATGTATCAAATAGCCGGGTATATCAAGGGTGCTTGTTATCACATAGACAGGTGGGCCCAGATATATATCATATTAGATGGGTGGGCCGACGAATTAATATTATTTTGTAGATGGGTGGGCCAAGGGAGTGGTAAAAGATATATTATATACAGGTGGGCCGATGGGAGACATATATTGCATAGATGGGTAGGCCGACGTGGGGGTATATAAGATAGACGGGTGGGCCCAGGAGAATGATAATTGTAGACATGATGGAGCTCAGCTAGTTGTATATCATCCAAATCAAAGGAGGTAATTATTCAAAGTCATCTAATGATGTGGTATGGCACGGAGCTTTGCAAAGGGGTGAAGTGGAAACTCGAGCGAAGTGTACCGAGTTCCGAGACCCGGGTCTCGACAAACGAATATGTGATGTCCAGCACACTTCCGATCATCTGGTATTTCATTGAGCAATGGATGATAATAGATCTTTGAAAGCCAACATCATCCAAGCCTACCAAATGCCAAATGCCAAGTTCCGACCACCGAAAATTGAGTGAAGTGTACCAATATCTGAGCCCCAACTATCAAATCCCGAAAATCGACCATTGAGTCCCGACTATCGAGTCCCGACCACCGAGCCATGAAACCCGACGCCTGACCATTGAATCCTGACAATCAAGTATCGAGTCCCGACCATTGAGACCCGAGACCCGACGCCCAAGACCCGACGCCCAAGACCTGAGACCCGAGACCCGAGACAAGTTCCAACTATGGTGTCCCAGGTATCAAATCGAGTGAAGTGTACCGAGATCCGAGGCCCGGGTCTCGACAAACGAGTATCTGACATCCAACAGACTTCCAATCATGTGGTATTTCATTGAGCAATAGATGATAAGAGATAATAGATCTTTGAAAGCTCAGATCATCCAAGGCTCCCTTATCTGATCCCTCTCAATCTCCACCCCCTTTAACACCAAAGTGCGGACATTCAGGATTCAGCTTCTGATCTCACAAGATCAATTCAATAATGGATGTTTCTTCCACTTCCGATGATGAAATAACCCTCTTGCGCACTTGGGCCCTGACTGTCACTCATGTGGCATGTGATTATATGGAACAGAAATTCAATGCAGAGAAGACAGGAGGAGACCCAGTTATACCTTCTTCCAAACCTAGACACTGATCTGGTGATGGCTTGTGATCGATTGGTTGATCGGCTCATAAAGGCATATAAAAATCCCAGTGAGTCTTCCTGCAGATTCGGAAAATTCATTTTATCAGTCAAATTGCTTCATCACAGTTCAGATGCCGATTGATATTGCAAGATATAGCAAATTGATCTCCCCAAAGGACACGGGGCATAATGAAGAGAGAGAGGAAAAGTTGCTCGAGAGGTGTCCTCCTGGCCATGAGGGCACAAAGTTGATCGACATACCCGTGACAATTCTTGATGCATCCGGTGCCATCATCGCATGGTACCTCCCAGACGCCTTGACCGATGCCACCCAGGTGTGTTATATATATTGTGACTGGATGGATATTGAACATCAAATGGTACATACAGAATGAAATTTGGGCAGGCCTCGGATTTGCTAGCTCCCATGCTCGAACAAAGCATAAAGCTCAATGGGATTTGGCGGACTAATCAACAGTGGTTCACACCAAGCTCGGAAAATGATGTCCTAACTCCCGGATGCATTAATTTATCTCCGGCATGGTTTCACCAGGGGCACGAGGTAGGATCTGATGAGATGGCGATCTCGGTAGTTAAACTCACCAATCCCATAGAATCAGTCCGATCCGGAGGTATCTGCATCATTGAAGGGACCATCCTCCGAGAACATCCTCAAAGCCATTGCAAGGCCAGCAGCCATTGCCACAGCGGCACTCAGGGTGATGCATCCTGAGCAGTACTGGGCAGGGTTGCAAGCCTTTGCGAGCCTCGGAGAAAAGGCACGAAGCAAGGAACTGCCGAAGATGTCAGAGACTCTCCAGTACTGGGCAACGGTGTTTAACAGCCTCACCGTCATATGCAATCGGGAAACCCCGAATCATTGAGACCCCTCATCGATTTCTGAATGCTTCGATATTCTCACTAGCTGTGGGGAATTATTCTAATGCTCGGATGAGTATGCCAAGCCTGCAGCTGGAGTTCAGGTACGATCCGGGGTGCATGATTGCAGTTTTTGGGAAGGATTGTCAGACACGCGGTTCATGCAGTGGAAGGGGATCGGATTGCCTGGGCATGGTATATGAGGGATGCTGTTCATATTTATGCCGGGATTCCGTCGTGTGGATGGGCAAGGTTGGATTGGAAGAAGTAGAAAAGGTAGTTACCCGTGTTAGTACCCACCTTCAAATACATGATACTAGATATCAGGCACTCCATACTCAACATTCGGGTTTCGGGTCTTGATAGTCGGGACTCGATATTCGAGTATATTCCATAGTGATGTTGTACACATTTCACCGACTACCGAGTACCGGGTTTCGGGTTTCAGTACACGGTACCCGGTACTCAGTGATTCAAGAAAACAACTCCCAAAATTGATGAGTGTCATGTTTTGAGTTTTGAGTTTTGATTTGTTTTGAGTGTTAAATCTTGGGCTTCGGGTCTCGATAATAGGGACTCAATACTTGATGGTCGGCACTCACATCTCGGGCTTCGGGAGTCGATTGTCGGGACTCGGGTTTCAAGACTCGGTAGTCGGGACTCGATAGTGCAGATTCGGGTTTCAAGACTCGGTACCCCGGTACTCGGGTTTCGGTACTCGGTGATTCAAGAAAGTGTCATGTGTTGTTTTGAGTTTTGATTTGTTTCGAGTGTCGAATCTCGGGCTTGGGTTTCGGGTCTCGATATTGGGGACTCGATACTCGATGGTCAAGCACTCAAATCTCGGGCTTCAGGAGTCGATTGTCAGGACTTCGGGTTTCAAAGACTCGGTAGTCAGGACTCGATAGTGCTGATGTAGGTTTCAAGACTTGATTGTCGGGACTCAATGGTTGGGACTCGATGGGTCGGGACTCGATAGTCGGGCTGTGGGACTCGATTGTCGGGACTCGGGCTTCAAGACTCGGTAGTCAGGACTCGATGGTTGATAGTGGGGACTCAAAACTCGCAACTCATAAGCAGATGTTCGAGTTTCAAAGTCTCGTCTTGAATCTTGGGCTTCAGGACTGGATATCTGGGACTCTATGTTTGGGACTCAATATTTGGGGACTCAAGATATCTGGATCTCGATACTTGATATTTGGTATGCAGGACTCAGCATATAGCAATAGGTCAGATATTCGAAAGTTAGTATGTAATTTTCAGTACTTATTTCATCATGTACAGAATGTAGACTTCAACATTCTGAACTGAAGGACTAGAACTACTCTGGTCCCCTTGGGTTCAATTTGGTTAGGACGGCGGTGTACATCTGAATCTCTGCCATCTTTTCACGGATGCCAGCTTGTTGATCCTCAATCACTGTCAGGAGGCGTTCCCTCATCCACCTCAGTGCCTTCAGCGTTGCAAGCGAGCTTTCATCCACCTGCTCGGGAACAACAAGATGTTCGTCCTCAACTGCCAGACTAGAAAGGATTAGTCATCACTCAAGGAAATTCTGTACAAGTCTTACTAGCCAATGCTGGTAGTGACAGACACAATTAGCGAATACCTGATCCCATGGCCATAATTCGTTCGGGATGGCAGTTGATCCGGTCCACCATTGAGTACCATAGGTGGATACAATGCGGGAGGGATCCCCCAGATCTGCAACGTCTTGAAACTGGCATAGGTGGGATGAAAAGATGTGGTCCTGAACCATGTTCCAGGTGAGCTCGGGAATCAACTGAAGAATATGAGCAAACCGGGCTCGGAACAACCGAAATGATGTTCCTTGCAGCTGAGTACTGCAGGATGGGAGTCACAAAAGTCTGTTGGAAATGTCAGCATTGACCACCACAGTCATCAGCCTCTTACAGCTATCTCCCATTGCAGCCCGGCTTTAAAGTGCGTGATCCGAGTAGCAGAAGGCTCCTGGGTGTGGGCAGCCTCCATCTGATATTGAGAGATGGACGCTCGGATGCGAGATGCAGCCATTGACATTGTAGCTGCAATATCTGCCTGAGTGAGTGTGAGGGGTCGGAACCCATTGCCGGAAGTCTGAGAATTAGAAGGGGATGTTGGGGGAGTATGCAATACAGACATGGTTAATGCAGGATTATGAAGCTGGAAATGACAATGACAATGGCAGTTGGTTCGGAGGTGAAGATATGAGCCACTGGTTGATTGATAAAAATTTTCAAACTCCGACATGGGTCGACCCGGCCAATTCCTGGGACTAAAATGTTTGGGTCAAGTAGCTGTTTCATATCGTTGGCAAAAAAAATTCATTCATCTTGAGCATCTATAAACCCGGTCTTCAGGTCTTGAAATGCTGCCTGGGCATCCTGTGCCAGCAATGAATACATTTGGGATTGCCTTCCCGAGTAGCATGCATGACCTGGAAGGTGTTTCACCAATGATTCACGCATCCTGTCACCCCATTGGGTTGCTTTCCACAAGAAAAAGTTACATGTCCAATCCATCTCCAATTGGACCAACATCATTTCTTCCTTCCATCGATCCGTAGTGCCTTTGCCCGAGCCAATGAACTCGGTAAACTTCGGATGACTCCGTCAGCTGAGCGCGGGACACATCAAGCATGCCCAAACTCACATTCCTCATTCCACGAGTGATCGGGACCCCCAAGGTCGACTTCGACTGACCAGAACCAAGCGAGGGACTCGTTTCGCTGACCTCGGGCATTTGGATCGCCGACGGCAGTGCTGATTTTGAGTTGCTCTCGAAGCAGGGGTTTGTATTTCTGAACCTGGTCTTGCCCTGGCTCCAGTTGCATCATTTGCTTCCTCGCTTCATATATATACTGGCATGGAGGGACACTGCCTGCTGCACCGACGTCACCTGGGACCAAGCTCGAGTTTTTAGGGCCTGGGATTTGGCTTGCCTAACTGTTGTTCGAAACAGAATTGCCTTGTTGCACAAGTGAATTCGGAGGTTGTGAAGGGAGTCATTGGCCTGCCCTTCACAAAGAGACATCTCCAGCGGAATGAGATCGTCTGCCATACAGCGTCTGCATCGATCTACCCCGAGGTTTGATGGCAATGGGATTACAGTGAGCTCAGGGGAGTTTGCCCATGTGTCAGATGTCTCGGTGAAGTCTGCCAAGTCATCATCGAGATCATCAAGAATGTCCAAGTACAAGTCTTCAGGATCATCATCTGCATCAAATCCCTCTCCGAGATGCATAATAGCAGACCGAGTGAATCCATCTATCTGGCCTTGGAGACGATCGCGTTGCCGGGCGATGTCTAACTTCTGTGTCTCGGTAGTTCTTCTACCAATTCTTTGGACCTCAATGAGCAATGCGATTTGAGCCGCTTCAATCGCCAACCCCATTGATATCCATGTCGCCACAGAATCTGCGAGCAGGTGCTGCATTTTGGGCATTACCCTCCTCTAGTAGCCTAAACTCGATCTCCTTTTTGCTCGGTGCTGAGTGCAAAATTAATTCAGACTTTGATGGAGACAAAGTCAACTAACCCTTCTTGATATTAATCTCATATACAATCCATAGCCGCAGGATTATTTATTCTGCTGGACTAAGCGATCCTCTTGCTGGCTAGCCACTCTGTCTTTGAATCGCCGGGTGCTGCTTCATTGACTATGTCGAAAGCCTTTTCACTTTCGGCGATGCCATTCTTCGCCTGCTTGTATTTTCAGCAAAGGGTCCTTTTCATGCGGATCATCTTGCAGAAATTGGAATCATTCATCTGATAATTGAGACATTCCTTTCAATGCGGGGATGACATTCCCTGAGCAGCAGGGGAAATCAGGTTGAGACGTGACCATAGGGTCTCCATGATCTCTCCATCAATCTGACCGATGCCTTCAATAAAATTCGACGCATATCGGACATAGCAGCTGTCCTGATGTCCGTGGATGTGCCACAACCCGATTCCGGGAATGATAGTCAATTCCAGAACCATTTCGAGAAATCGGCTTCAATCCACCCGAACCCGAAAGTGCTTGTTGTATTGACAGTTGATATCATAGAAGGTGACCGCTGAGGCGATCTCAACCTGGCTGGGCTGATATGAAATATCTAAAAATGCTCAACCAGTATAAGTGAGTCTTGGCTCTGCCTAGCTGCTATACTCGCAGAATGCAAGAACGTTCGACCCTAAAGGGGACTGCTACTGAACCAAACCAGATGAAAGAAAGACCCTTGTAGTGCGATGGATGTGCGAAAAGTGCAAGAAGAAAAGTGAAGTGAGCGCGAAGCGCGAGAGAGCGCACTAAGGTAAGCGGGAGCGTGGGAACGTGAGCGCTAAGGCGCACATTGTGCGGAAAATACAGATAAGGAAACAGATAAGGAAGCGGATGTGCAAAGTGAGTGCTAATGCAGAGTGAGTGTTATAACAAGCGTGGATAATAGTCTAGTATAGGTGGATAACAATAACCATTGGAAACACAAAGTGCGCCCAAGTGGTGACTACTACTTTAAGGTAAAACCCAATAGCGAGGGAAGTACAGCAAAGGGGAGTAATAATGATGAAGTAGTAAGTCAGCAACTTTATACTATGGAAATCGCATCGGAAGCGGAAGGGATAGGAGCAATAAGTGCTATGAATACGTAATGACATTAATAGTGCTGCAATGCTTGTTACAACCACGAGGCAAGGGATATGATGTACCAATGAGGTGGATGGACATAGAGGGACATTCCTGGATCATGGCGATGCAGGGCGCTTAAGCGCGAGAAAGTGCGCAAGGTGTGCATGTGGGAATGCTGCGCATTGTGCGGGAAGTACCGCGCCTATGGCGCATTTTGCGGGAAAGCTGTGCGTTACGTGTAAAACGACTAGGGACATAATAGAAGTCGAATATAGCTGATGGTTGCAAGTCGTGCATTGAAGGCCAATTGTCATGAGTTGTGAAAAGGTGTGAAATGTGCCCATATGTGCCTGCAGAAACGCGAGTCTCTACACCGCCCTGGTGATGCCTTCCATGTTGTGCCGGGCAGC